>NC_057812.1:354331004-354631004 GCF_018294505.1 Triticum aestivum
CGGGGCTCCAGGGGGCGGGGTGGTATTTAAGGAGGGGGGGGCTGACTTGGGGAGGGGGTCGGGTGGCGGCGAGGTGGCTCCGGCTCGGTCTCCCTCCCGAGTCCGGCGGTTGCACGGCGAGGAGGCGGCGGCTTGGGCCGGCCTGGCTCGGCTGGGCCCTTGGCCCAGTCGGGCGCGGGTTTTTTTTTAAATAATATTTTTGCCGAAACTAAGAAAAATTCTGGAAAAATAAATAAAAATCTAAAATTGCCATAACAAATTTTCACCGTCTAAATAAAATATTTAGAACATGACGAACATTTTCTTGGCCCTAAATGCAATTTTTGAAAACGTGCAATTTTCCCTGAATTCAAATAAAAAAACAAATAAAACCAAAATAAAATATTATTTGGTTTTTTATTACATCCTCAATATTTCTTTATTTTGGGAAAGTCATTTTATTCCCTCTCTCATATTTGGATGATAGAAATAATTGAAGATAAAATAAATAAAATCAAATGATCCTATTTTCAAAATTTGAGAAAACTCAAATATGAAAATAACAAAATCCCCAACTCTCTTCGAGGTCCTTGAGTTGCGTAGAATTTCTAGGATCAACCAAAATGCAAATAAATATGATATGCAATGATGATCTAGTGTATAACATTCCAAATTGAAAATTTGGGATGTTATAGTTATATGGTTTAGTGCGAGTCTTGCATGAATGGGAACATTATCTTCGTCCTCATGAATTCATCATTCATACCGATCATGAAATGCTCAAATACCTTAAAGGGCAAACTAAGTTGAACAAGCGTCATGCCAAATGGAGTGAATTCATTAAGTATTTTCCTTATGTCATCAAGTACATCAAAGGTAAGGAAAATGTTGTGGCGGACGCTCTTTCCCGCATATGCATGCTTGTTACTCAGCTTGAATTGGATGGCATTGGCTTTGAGCACATAAAAGACTTGTATGAGCATGATCCTACTTTTGCTACTCCTTATGCCAAATGTTTGACGCATGCCTCTTGGGAATGCTATTACATCAAAGATGGATATCTTATGAGAGCTAACAAGCTTTGCATCCCCGAGTCTTCTCTTCTTTTGTAGCTTTTGCAGGAATCTCATGGAGGAGGACTAATGGGACATTTTGGACGCAACAACACTTTTTCTATGCTCTCCAAGAACTATCATTGGCCCAAGATGTTTTGCAACGTCAACTGCTTCACCAACCGATGCTCTACATGTCGCGAAACTAAGTCTAAAGCTCAAGCCCATGGCCTTTACATGCCTCTCCCAATTCCATATCAAACATGGGAAGACATTAACATGGATTTTGTACTTGGATTGCCTAGGACTAGAAATGGAAAGGATTTGGTATTTGTCATTGTGGACCATTTCTCTAAGATGGCACATTTCATTCCTTGCAACAAGATAGACGATGCTTCACATGTTGCCAATCTCTTTTCTAGGGAAATATTGCGTCTACATGGAGTGCCAAAGACGATTGTCTTGGACCGCGACGTCAAGTTCCTCAACTACTTTTGGAAGACCCTATGCGCCAAGCTCGGAATCAAGCTACTCTTCTCCATGGCGTACCATCCACAAACCGACGGCCAACCGGAGGTGACCGACCACACACTCTCCGCTCTCCTTCGTGTGCTCATCAAGAAAAACATCAAGGAGTGGGAGGAGTGTCCACCTATCACTGAGTTCGCCCACAACCGAGCAAGACACTCAACAACCGGCAAGTCCCCCTTCGAGGTCGTCTACGGATTCAACCCATTGTCCCCATTGGACATTCTTCCTCTACCACTACAAGAGCGCATCAATATGGATGCACGTGCACGTGTGAACCATCTCAAGAAGGTGTATGAACATACAAGGCACACCATCGAGCGCTAAGTACAACGACTTGTGACCAAGCTCAACATCAACAAGCAACCCATGGCATTCGACATTGGTGATCTTGTGTGGCTACACCTTCACAAAGACCGCTTCCCCACCGAGCGCAAGTCCAAGCTTCTACCTCGAGTGGATGGACCCTTCAAGCTACTCGCACGCTACAACAACAACGCTTACAAGATCGACCCCCGCGCGACAAGTACAACGTAAGCGACATCTTTAATGTCAAGGACTTCTCGCCCTACCATGGTGATGAGGAATTTGATCCGAGGTCGGATCTTCCCCAAGGGAGGGGAGATGATGCGGAGCATCCCAAGGTCATCCCCACAGACCTACCATCATCTCACCAAGTGCCTAGGGGACCCATGATAGGAGCACGTGCAAGAGCTCTCGAAACCAAGGTGACATCTCTCCTCTCACAAGTTCACTTTGATGCACATGAGACATGGCTACTACCTTAAACAGAGACATTATGCATACTCAGGTATCAAGGAGTTGGCCATGAAGAAGCTAAGGATCAAGGAGAATCAGAAGAGGAAGATGGACGTGAAGAAGAAGAGTTGCGTAAGAAGCTACAGGCTCTGGATGACTGGCCCATCCCAGATGTCCGGCCCGTGAAGGTCACACCAGCCAAAGGGAACTAGGCCAGCGCATGCTACAGCGGCCAGGCTCCGGACACCCGAGCACCTCCGGACGACCGACATCGCACCAATGGAACGGAATCTACGGAAATCTGAGGAAGACCGGACAATCGGCGACCGAACGACCGGACGCCTATGGACGTCCGATGTCGTGGCAACATAACCTAAATTATGGACATCTGAAGATCTACGGACGTCCGGACACCCGCGATCCTCCGGACGACCGGCGACTCACGGACGTCCGGACCCTGGCTGCGTCCAGTTCTAGGCTGAAGCCCATGTACCCCTCCACTTCGCCCCTCTTTTGCACTAAGACTATAAATAGACCTCGCCCTCCTCCTAGTTAGGGTTAGCAAAGGATTAGCTCATATTTCGTGTGAGAGCTTTGCTCATCCACTTGGTTACCTTCTCCTCGGAGATAGCGCCTCCTCGGAGAAGATCCCCCAAGCGAATTCAAGACCACTTTACGGGAAGAACCTCAAGACCTCCTCACGGAGAAGATCGTGCTACTTGTATCATCCTTAGTTGACCGTGGATCATGTGATCTCTTATGTACTCGAGGATCTAGCATATGTGTGACTATTTTTTTGTTGGTTTAGTGATTCTCTCGTGTTTCCCCTTGTGTCTCCCCTCGTATTTCCCCTCGTGTTCTTTGTGTTCATCGCTGGATCTGCTCCTTTCATGAAAGATCGGCCCCTAGGGTTACTACCCTACATAAGCATAGCCAAGGAATCCTGAAAGGGCCTGCCGGGGCTCACAAAAGCAAAACCACTTCACCAACCACTCCACCGTGACCCACATCATCGATCAGTGCGGTGTCAAGCCGCAAGGTGATTAAGTGGCAGCCATTCGCCACATGGCAGCCATTTTCTACAGGAGAAACCCACAGATGACACCCGTCCAACAATGTGTCAAGCAAGCAGGTGCGAAGCTGGCAAGATAGTTGAACAAGCCTTGTCGAGTGACCAACGATGTGACGTTAAGCGGTGCATTTAATGCACTCTGTCAGCCCATAGAGTTAGGTATGATAGCACTGTTTGCTATCTTATTAGTGTATAATGACTACTTTGCCATTGTGGTAACCCCTTGATCTATAAAAAGAGGCCCATGGCAACTGCAGAAAGAATTAGAAGGCGGGACAACTCATACCCCCATATGCGTGTAGTCGCTGCTGCCTTGAGGCAACCCCTACCGGGCAAGTGTATTACGCTCCACCACCACCTTTCAACCATCAATCCACCAAAGCAGTAGTAGTGTTTTACGCTTCACGGTGGCCCGGGTAAAATTGCATATGTGATCTCTGTCGTCCTGCCCCACGCTCATCTGCTATTTGTGAAACACGTCGCCCCCCTACCGAACCAGCAAGGGACATCTTGGTCCCATAGGTGGGCATGGTTTCCCGCGACAAAATGTAAGTACCTGGTAATTTAATTGGCACGCACGAGCTCTAGTAATTGGTCTAGTATGTGTAGCAGCAGGGGTTGTGGGTGTAACTATAGTAGTGATGTCCTCATCGAAAGCGCCATGGGCCACAATGTTTGGTTGTTTCCCATGCAATGCAAACGACAAGGATGTTGGTGTGACAAAAAAACTCAGATCATCAAATACTTACAAAACAAGGTCAAATCATGGTAAACTTAAAAAATGATAAAAACTGTAATCTCGTCCTGTCGTTGTGATAGAGCGAGGGTGTCCCGATCTTTCGATGAGATGATAACTATCGATTTGGTGGAGACGATTTTGACGATCCGACTACAAACATGCACGACATTGAGCCTTAGCAATCGCTAAACCAATCTCCCGAGGTTACTGACGATGCCGGAAGCACGGTCAGCCTGACCACGAAGGTCTATTCCTACACGCAATCGAAGAACAAGCAAGAATATGATAATGCAATCTGAATATTGCGAATATAGATGAAGTATTGATAAAGGTGGGGATCCGAAAGCGGTCTTGGTCTGGTTGTTGGACACAAACGAAGTACACGAAGTTGCAATGGCTAACTTTCAACTAAACAAATCCCAAGGAAAAAGCTACTAGATGGATCTACTTATATAGGAGCAAGGGATGGCAGCCAAGGAGGTTGGAGGACATCCCAAGGCAGCCTAAAACTAACCCTAGGTCGTACAAGGCTCAAGGGCCCAAGTGGAGGTGATGCAACACCTTTGGGCTTGTAGTTTGACTCGGATTCTGCTGCAATGTCAGATTGTTTCGTGCATAACTCAAAGCTCCGGACGAATTTGAAGGTGAATCCAATTGGGTTGGAAAGAGCATGAAATCTAGTTTCCAACAAAAAGAATCACCCAATTCAGAGTCCGTATGAAAAAGTTGTTGGCGTTTTGAGTCAGGTATGTCTCTGCAGTCCGAATCTGAATCCAGAACGTGAGAGACTTGGACTCTATCTTCTCTTGGCCCAAAAGTGACGTGAGAGGACTTTTTGGACAGAACCTAAACTTATTCTTTTCCCTTATCTTCATATGTGGGTTGTACAAATGTTCCATACACCTGCAATTAGACAAAACACAAAAGTGTGTGAAGTACTTTTGTTCTGGATAACATAAATAGATTATTGAATAGTTTGCATTAGAAATCACCTGACAAATATGCATGTATGCAATATTTTTGGTCGTATCCAAGGTAGTCATGTCCTCATCATCCTCCCCTTCTTGAAAACAAAGCCGTCCTCGGCGTTGCTTAATCTGAAATGTGGCTAACAAAAGAGACAAGGTGTACATGTTGTATATGTATATATAATCCATTTTAACTTCCCTTGATTTTTGCACATATGACACTTGTATACTTGAGTAACTTTCATAGTTCATAAAATATAAAGCCAAAAAATTATCACAAGAAGTAGAAGGCATGAAAATATTGCAACTCAGTTTGCACATATAAGTGAAGTTCTTATTCATTTCAAAAGATTGGCAATGTTCATCATTAAACCATCCTAACTTTGATGAATAAACCTTACTTGCATCAAATTTACATGCTACAACATGCTTAAATAAGCAAACATGCAATAAGTCATTGGACACAGAATCATCATCAAGATTAGAGGTCATATCCAAATGATTAAACATTGGTTCTTTTGCATCAACAGTTAATTCAATGGGTGCACTCAAAATTGTTGATATTTCAGTTGTTTGATCACATGACGCATTCATGATAGTAACAAGATTCTCTAAAATAGGTGGTGTGCGCAAATCAACAGGTAACTCAACACATGATGCATTCAAGTTAACTAGGCATGCATCATTCTCATGTGAAGTTATATCATCAATACTTTTACTGTTACCTTGTCGCAGAGATGTAGCTGATGTAGGCACGAACGTTGACAATGTACCATACTCTTGAGATGATGTCGCACTCACAATCCGAGGTGGGGCTGCTCTAGTAGGTGCAACGGTGGAGTAACCAACTGGCTGTGGTGAGCATGAACTGGAATAGTAGTTGTTGTAGTCACCCAATGCATCCTCCTGTATCTGTCTTTCAAAGGTACAAGCACGGACATACATACCAGTAATGCAACAAGGAATATACTGAAATCTTGCCTGAATATCATGGTTCAAACCACCAAAAAATCTATTCATTGTATCATCCTTAGATTCTTCTATGTCGCAATGATGCATATAAGATTTGAACTCTTGGTAGTAAGCATGAATAGTGTTGTTGCCTTGTTTAAATTGTTCAAATTTGTGAAGCAATTCACGACGATAGTAAGGAGGGAAAAATTGTTGTCTCATTATAGCTTTCAAAACTTTCCAAGTTGTGGGTTGGTTATCAATGTTTTTCTTACAATGTACACTCCACCAAACAGAAGCAAACCCAGTAAATGCTCTAGTGGTAGCTCGTACTCTCTCAAGTTTAGAAAAATCATGGTACTAAAAACTTGTTCTACTTCAAGCTCCCAAGCTAGATAAATAGAAGGATTAAATCTACCCTCAAATGATGGTAAAGAGATAACCTGACCATATGCTCGTGTGTGTTGTCCCAACTCTCGTGATGGTGAAGATGTGTCCGTTGTACAAGAACTTCTATCTCTAGAACCTGTCATGATTAGTAGAAACAAGAAACAAAATTCAAGAATAATGTTCCTATGAACTACTAGGGTATGGTGGTAAAATGCTCACAGTATAACAAATATCAATATATTACAAGTTCTTACCATGCAGCAGGTGGTGACAGGCAAGCAATAGTGTCAAATAACTCCGAAGATTGTGTAAAGCGATTGCCAGTGGAACGTACGTATACACGATGTAGAAATATGTGGAGCTGGGTTGGCTATATATGGTAGCAAAAGATTAGAAATAATCAATTCAAAGATGCAATGTTGAATAAATGCTCAACGACGGTACTGTGCTGGTCCTATGCTAGACCGGACTAGAGACGCGAGCCTAGAACACTAATGAGGTCACGCTGTAGCACAACTAGCATCAATAAAAGACAAGAAGTAGCTCTGGACAGCAAAATATAAGTGAAGATCATGATAGCCGTAAAGATAATGATGTGAAACAACAGCCAAGCAGGATATATCAACAATTTTCTCTCCAACTTTCCTCTGGAAAAGTTTGTGCCAATTTTTTTTGATAATTTTTCAAGAATGGAATTGACTCAAGCTTGCAAACACAAAAGGAATCACTCAATTCCAAGTTTATATGAGGAGTCAAAAAATTCTAAAACTGGCCTGAAAAACTGGAATAAGCTGTGTTTGTGAACTTCGGAGGGCAAAAAGACCTATTTATAATCCGATTTGAAGATCCAAAAATTGAACTAGCTTCTGCAACTATTTAGATGAGGCTCGTCGCTAGCTTCATTTGAGTACTCGCGGAGCCAAAACGGACTTCGTATGAGGAAGTTATGTCTGTTTTACTGAACAGTGCACAAAACAGATTCCAATCCGAATTCAACTACGAGACTGAGTCTATAGATCCAAATTTTGTTTTTTTTTCTTCTCTCTTTTTCTTCTCTCTTTTTTTCCTCACGCTTTTTTTTTCTTTTTCTTTCTCTTTTTTTCTCTGACTTTTTTTACTTTTTTTTCTCTCTTTTTCTCTCTCCCTATTTCCAAACAAACTAGATAAGATGCAGATTAGATCTAGCGAAGATGTGAACGACCTCAACTATGATTGTGACAATGAACGATGGTAGCACGTGGTGGAAATTGATGGGTGGGTGGTGGACAGCGGAAGGGATAATGATGCAGCAGCGGCGTGACTAATGTGAATAGAACTCGAAACTCTAAACAAACTAGACATTAAGACCAGCAACTCGACTCGATGATGCAACCGATAATTCAACTATGCAAGCAATAAAAAGAAAATTGCAAAGGCTTAGATTGGCTTGGACAAAGGATGAATTGATCTAACCTTTTTTGTGGCTTTTTCTTGGACAATAGGTAAGAAAATAAATCTAATCTAGGAAAAACTGGAAATTCTCACCGAGCAACCTGAAAACTGATACCACTTGATAGAGGCGAAAGTGTCCCGATGTTTCGATGAGATAGATATTTTTTTCTGTGGGAGTCGACTTTGTCGGTCTGACTACGAACGTGCGAAGACATCGCGCCTTAGCAATCGCTAAACCAACTTCCGAGGGTTATTGACCATGCTGGAGCATGATCAACCTGACCACGAGGGTCTATTTCCTGCGAGCAAACGAAGAACATGTAAGAAACTAAGATTGCAATCTGGATATTGTGAATGAAAGAGGAAAATATTTATTAATGAAGGTGGGGTTCTGTGACGTCTTGGTCTAGTCGTTGGACACCAACGGAGTACGCGGAGTTGCAGCTATGGCGAACTTTTAATCTAAACAAAACTCAAGGAAAAAGCTACTAGATGGATCTACTTATATATGAGCAAGGGATGGCGGCCAAGGAGGTGGGAGGACATTCCAAGGCAGCCTAAAAATAACCCTAGGTTGTACAAGGCTCATGGGCCCAAGTGGAGGTGATGGAACACCTTTGGGCTTGTAGTTTGACTCGGATTCTGTTGCAATGTCAGATTGTTTCTTGCATAACTCAACGCTCCGGACAAATTCGAAGGTGAATCAAATTGGGTTGGAAAGAGCACGAAATCTAGTTTCCAACACAACAAGAATCACCCAATACGGAGTCCGTATGAAAAATTTGTTGGCGTTTTGAGTCGGGTATGTCTCTGCAGTCCGAATCTGAATCCAGAACGTGAGAGACTTGGACTCTATATTCTCTTGGCCCAAAAGTGACGTGAGAGGATTTTTTGAACAGAACCTAAACTTCTTCTTTTCCCTTATCTTCATATGTGGATTGCACAAATGTTCCATACACCTGCAATTAGACAAAACACAAAAGTGTGTGAAGTATTTTTGTTCTGGATAACATAAATAGATTATTGAATAGTTTGCATTAGAAATCACCTGACAAATATGCATGTATGCAATATTTTTGGTCGTATCCAAGGTAGTCATGTCCTCATCACGTTGATTACTAGAACACAAGAAATGTGTCTCATCTCATTGTCTTCCTCATCTACCTTTCCTTGCCTACTCCTTTGTAAACCAGTTCATTTGGATTTCCCAAGACTTGTATATCTATTTGAGTGAAATTGGGATTGTGTCTGCTTTGTTGTTTTATGGGGGAATTCAGATTCTTAACATATAGGGCTATGTACTTCCACTCTTCATACAATATGTACTCCCACTTCATATATGTAATACTACTTATGCCTAAAAGAATAATCTGCATTACTTCTAATTATCTCAACATGCATGCTTTCACGTCATAAAAAATATTGTAGCCATTAGATTTACTAACTAGAGCCACTAGCATTAGCCCAATCAAAGCATGATAATCCTCTACCATGCAACATGCATTAGTGAATTCTAAGTACTTTTTAAATCACATTAGATATAATTATGACATAGCTCACTACCTATTTTTCCTAGCCATGTAACCATGACATGCATGTAAAGTTATAAGTAACAATTTTACATCAGCATATCCATGCAACACTATCACATCATCAATTCATGCAAAGTCATCAATTAATTGTTTCTTTATATTTTGTGATCTCATAGACAAGGTATATATGTTGGGCGCTTGGAGCGTACCTATATTGTCACAACCCTAGAAATTGTTTGTAAATAGTTGCATTGCATCAACCCATCATGTCTCAAATTCAAAAGAATTTGAAATGGGGATGATCAAACCCTAGCAGATAATTATTTCACCTAGGTTTAAATTAATTTTTTTAGTGTTCACAAAATACCTTTAGAAAAGTTCATGATTTTTTGTAAAAGGTGAAAACCTCTGTAAAAATGATGCACCTATTTCTAGGACATTCTAGATTTTTAAATTAAACCATATTTTATATTTATTGGGGCATTTAAATCCTAAAGATATTTTGAAATGGTCCAATAATTTTGAAAATTTCTAAGGGCCTCTGGAATAATTCATTTAGTGCCCATAATTATTCTCAAGTTTTCATAAAGTGATTTGGTTTATATTCTAAATCAAACAGATAGAAGAAAATAGAAAAACAAAAGAAAATGAGAGAGTGTTAGCTGTCACTTACCTGGCCTAGCCTAGCATGGCCTAGCCCATCTAGCCCATGCCAGTCATCGTCTACCTCTACCAGTAGGTAGAGGTGTGACAATGCTCGACGCCGCGCGCACCACACACCAGCATGCCTGCTTACCACCTTCCCGCCAGCGCGACGCCGGGATCTTTCTCTGTGTTGCCGTCTGGATCGAACTCTCCTCTACGTTCGCCCTCTATCCCTCTCCCCCGCTCCCCCCCCCCTCCCCGTGATTACAAACAAGTATAGTGGCTCAATCGTTGTCCTTTCCATAAGTAAGAGTGTCGAGCCCAACGAGGAGCTGAAGGAAATGGCAAGTAGTTTTTAGCAAGGTATTTTCTGCAAGTACTGAAATTACCGGTGACGATGTGTTTGATAGCAAGATAATTTGTGACAAGTAACAAGTAGAAATATTAACTAAGTTGCAGCGAGGTAGCTCAATCCTTGTTGTTGCAAAGGATAGGCCAGAATGATCTCTTATAATAAGCTATTCTTGAGGACACATGGGAATTTCATCTACTTACTTTCATCATGTTTTTTTGATTCGCGTTCGTTACTTTGATAATTTGATATGTGGGTGGACCGGTGCTTGGGTGATGTTCTTACTTGAACAAGCCTCCCACTTATGATCACCCCTTCTCTCAAGCATCCACAACTATGAAAGAAGAATTACGAGTACAGCGAGGCGCTATACAAACAGTTATTGACCCCTTTCCACGATGGTATTTGGAAACATCGCCTAGTGAATGACTGCGATAGGGGGTCCTTCCCACACAGCCCAGAAATCGTCGGGGATATGCCCTCCTGGGACAAACGCTCGGCAAAATGAGGTCGTGTGCGACCAGCGAGCGATCAAATACGGTTATATGTACAGTAGTGGTAAAAAAATTCAATTATACAGGCGAAATTGTTTTTGGTCGTAAGTTCATCCCACATAGCCAACCCCCGCTAAATTTTTCCATTTGGATATACATCCCACACATTCACTCAAGGAAAACATTCTATTCGCAGGTACATCAGACACAGTTTTCCCCATTAAATCGTTTGTGATAGCGTTTCCATTGCACACGGTATTAACAATTTTATCATTTGCGTTATTGAATGCATCACACACGGTGTGTAGAAGAAACAGTGTGGCAAAGGCTGTCCATCACACACAGTTTTTATGTGGTAAACGTTTCCGGCAGGTGGTCTACCGCAAATAGTTTTCAGGAGGATGTCGGGTGTTATTGTTCATTAATCCAACACAGTTTATTCCTAGAAACTATGTGCGTTTCCTGACGCCATCACCCACAATGTTTTCTCAATAACCGTTTGCAATAGAAAAACCCAATTAGCAGGCTAATTATCATAGTATTAATAATCCATTTATTAATCTAATTGACATTTCATATTAGGCACGCAATATATTTCATTTTCATAATTGAAATACATTAGAGTACAACATCATATAGCTTCAACACTTAGCTACCCCATTACACAACTGCACCAGAACCAAGTTTCACATGCAACATCTATAACCTTTCGAAATTAGCATCATAGATGGTACATAGACAGATGTATCTCATCTGAAAAACTACTGGAGCAGTAGTCAAATATTGAGCCTTCATTGATGTTGGAGGTCTTTGCAAGTTTAGGCTAGTGCCTGTGGGTGATTGACCGTCCATCCTTAGTCCTCTTCAGAAACACTTCAATATTGAACCGTGGGTGTTGTATGAATACCTTCCTCGCCTCCTGACCATACAGGTGGTTTGAGAGGTAATCATCAGTGAACTGCTTTCGAAAGGCTAGAAAACAAATATGTGCATAAATATCTTCTCTATATTAGAAATGGGGCAAAGGAATGAAAAAGGCAAGGTATAATAGTTAGTACCATCCTGTAGTGAACTGATGTCTTCTTCTTTGTGTAGAGAAAGATCTTGTTGTTTTTTGTTGCTAATTTCTTTATCCTATCAATCTTTCTGAGTTTCTTGACTTGACTGATATTCATGGACAACTCATTTCCCCATATGCAAAAAGGTTCGAACAGTGGGTTAAAACCTCTGACAGTAGGACCTACATGTGCAATACCAAATTGTTAAAAACCTAAATATTAGAATGGTTCCTGCAATTGCACAACAATGTGCTATTAGACAACAAAACATTGATGACCCACAAGTATAGGGGATCTATCGTAGTCCTTTCGATAAGTAAGAGTGTCGAACCGAACGAGGAGCAGAAGGAAATGACATGTGGTTTTCAGCAAGGTATTCTCTGCAAGCACTAAAATTATTGGTAACATATATTTGTGTGATAAGATAATTCATAATGGATAACAAGTAACAAAAGTAAACAAGGTGCAGCAAGGTGGCCCAATCCTTTTTGTAGCAAAGGACAAGCCTGGACGAACTCTTATATAAAGCAAAGCGCTCCTGAGGACACATGGGAATTGTTGTCAAGTTAGTTTTCATCATGCTCATATGATTCGCGTTCGTTGCTTTGATAATTTTATATGTGGGTGGACCGGTGCTTGGGTGCTGCCCTTGCTTGGACAAATATCCCACCTATGATTAACCCCTCTCGCAAGCATCTGCAACTATGAAATAAGAATTAAGATAAATCTAACCATAACATGAAACATATGGATCCAAATTAGCCCCTTACGAAGCAACACATATACTAGGGTTTAAGCTTCTGTCACTCTAGCAAGCCATCATCTACTTATTACTTCCCAATGCCTTCCCCTAGGCCCAAATAATGGTGAAGTGTCATGTAGTCGACGTTCACATAATACCACTAGAGTAGAGACAACATACATCTCATCAAAATATCGAATGAATACCAAATTCACAGGATTACTTATAACAAGCCTTCTCCCATGTCCTCCGGAACAAACGTAACTACTCACAAAGCATATTCATGCTCAAGATCAGAGGAGTATTAATTATCATTAAGGATCTGAAAATATAATCTCCCATCGGATAAACCAACTAGCATCAACTACAAGGAGTAATCAACACTACTAGCAACCCATAGGTACCAATCCGAGGTTTTGACACAAAGATCGGATATAAGAGATGAACTAGGATTTGAGTGGAGATGGTGCTGGTGAAGATGTTGATCGAGATTGACCCCCCTCTCGATGAGAGGATCGTTGGTGATGACGATGGCTCCGATTTCCCCCTCCCAGAGGGATGTTTCCCTGGCAAAACAACTCCGCCGGAGCCCTAGATTGGTTCTACCCAAGTTCTGTCATGAGACGGCGACGCTTCGTCCTGAAATCTTCCTTCTGATTTTTTCAGGTGAAAACACAACATATAGCGGAAGATGGGCGTCGGGGGCCTGCCAGGGGGCCACAAGGATGGGGCGCGCCCAGGGAGGTAGGGCGCGCCCTCCACCCTTGTGGCTGGCAGGTGTCCCCCTCTGGTGCTTTCTTCGCCCAATATTATTTTATATATTCCAAAAATATTCTCTATGAAGTTTCAGGACTTTTGAAGTTGTGTAGGATATGTCTCTAATATTTTCTCCTTTTCTAGTCCAGAATTCCATCTGCCGGCATTCTCCCTCTTCGTGTAAACCTTATAAAATAAGAGAGAAAAGGCATAAGTATTGTACCTAAATAGGCAATAACAGCCCATAATGCCAAAAATATCAATATAAAATCATGATGCAAAATGGACGTATCAACTCCCCCAAGCTTAGACCTCCCTTGTCCTCAAGAGAAAGCTAGAATCGAAAAATATGTCCACATATTTAGAGATAGAGGCGTCAATAAAATAAAATACGGATATGAGGGCATCATGATCATCTTTAGAATAACAACATATATTGTCATATAATTTCTTATGCTAAAGTAACAATTCGTTCACAAGCTAAAGTATGAATCAGAAACTTCATTGAAAACTAACAAACTATGATCTCAGTCATTGAAGCAATTGCAATTTATCATAACACCGAAAGAGTCAATATAAGAGCTTTTCAGCAAGTCCACATACTCAACTATCATTTAGTCTTTCACAATTACTAACACTCACGCGATACCTCAAGGGTAATGTCAACAATAATACTTTATGAAAAACTACATCCGAGTGGATATACATATATCCGGATCTCTCCAACACATAGTGCTTGCCAAAGGAAAAAGTGTAAAAAGAAAAGGTTAGATCTATTCATCCTTTGTCCATCAGTTTGGGGTGACAAGTAGTACTAAAAAGCAGTTTAGTCCCCAACTTAGCACGTAAACATCTCCAAAAGTGGCTAAGAAATTTAGTATCACGATCTGAAACAATAGTATTTCGCACACCATGCAAGCGAATAATTTCACAAAAGAACAAATCAGCAACATTAATAGCATCATCGCTTTTATGACATGGTATAAGTGTGCCATTTTTGAGAACCTATCCACGATAACAAATATGCTATCCCTCCCCTTCTTTGTTCAAGGTAAACCTAAAACAAAGTCCATAGATATATCCTCCCAAGGAACAATAGGTACAGGCAAAGGCATATATAAACCATGAGAATTGAGTCGTGACTTAGCTTTTCGACATGTAGTGCAGCGAGCAACAAAACTCTCAACATCCCGTCTCATCTTTGGCCAAAAGAAATGTGTAGCAAGTATATCCTCCGTCTTCTTGATGCCAAAGTGTCCCATTAATCCTCCTCCATGCGCCTGTTGCAACAACAAAAGACGAACGGAGCTAGCTAGAATGCATAGCTTGTTAGCACGAAACACAAATCCATCGTTAAGAACGAACTTGTTCCAAGTTCTCCCTTCCTTACAATTCTGTAATACATCTTTAAATTCAGCATCATGAACATATTGATCTTTGATGGTCTCCAAACCAAATATTTTAAAGTCAAGTTGTGAAAGCATAGTATAACGATGAGACAATGCATCAGCAATAACATTTTCTTTACCCTTCTTGTGTTTAATGACATAAGGGAAAGTCTCAATGAATTCAACCCATTTAGCATGTCTACGGTACAGTTTTGCTTGACTTTTAATGTGTTTCAAAGATTCATGATCAGAATGTATAACAAATTCCTTGGGCCATAAATAATGTTGCCATGTTTCTAAGGTCCGAACAAGAGCATATAATTCTTCATCATAAGTAGAATAGTTCAGACTAGGCCCACTCAATTTTTCAGAAAAGTATGCAACAGGTTTGCCATCTTGTAATAAAAAACCTCCTAATCCAATTCCACTAGCATCACATTCAAGCTCAAAAGTCTTATTAAAATCAGGAAGTTGGAGTAAAGGAGCATGTGTCAACTTATCTTTCAATACCGTGAAGGCTTCTTCCTGTGCGGTACCCCAAACAAAAGGCACATCCTTCTTTGTAAGCTCGTTGATAGGTGCAGCAATGGTGCTGAAATCTCTCACCAAACGCCTATAGAAACCAGCGAGGCCAAGGAAACTCCTCACCTGTGTGACCGTTTTCGGATGCGGCCAACTCTCAATAGCTTCAATCTTGGCTTTATCAACTTCAATTCCCTGTGGAGTAACAACATAGCCAAGAAAAGATACTCGGTTAGTGCAAAAGGTGCACTTTCCAAGATTACCAAACAAACGTGCATCACGTAGAGCAATAAAAACAGCACGTAAATGTTCCAAATGTTCCTCCAAAGATTTTCTATAAATCAATATGTCATCAAAGTAAACTACCACAAATCGTCCAATGAAAGCACGTAAAATTTCGTTCATTAATCTCATAAAAGTACTAGGTGCATTAGTTAACCCAAAAGGCATAACTAACCACTCATATAATCCAAACTTAGTTTTCAATGCTGTTTTCCATTCATCTCCCAATTTCATACGAATTTGATGGTATCCACTACGCAAATCAACTTTGGAGAATATTGTAGAGCCACTCAATTCATCAAGCATATCATCTAGCCTAGGAATAGGATGATGATATAAAATAGTAATATTATTAATGCCTCTACAATCAATGCACATACGCGACGTACCATCCTTTTTCGGCACTAAAATGATAGGAACAGCACAAGGAGTAAGGGATTCGGGTATATAACCTTTGTCAAGCAGTTCTTGTACTTGACGCATAATCTCCTTCGTCTCCTCTGGATTGGTACGGTATGGTGCACGGCTGGGTAATGATGCACCGGGAATTAAGTCAATTTGATGCTCAATCCCTCGAATAGGTGGTAATCCTGGTGGCACGTCTTCTGGAAAGACGTTAGCGAACTCCTGCAAAATGTTAGTGACAGCATGAGGCAAAGAGGAAGGCACGTCCTCGAAAGAAAATAATGCCTCTTTGCACACAAAAGCATAGCAAACAGATTTGGTGAAATCTAGCTCAACAATATCAGATTTTGTGGCAAGTAAACATGAACTTTTGAATTTAATTTCAGAAGCAACACTAGATGGTTTATTATTAGGTTTCATTTGTTGCTCAAATTCTTTTGCCACAATCTGATTTTCACTCTTATTTTTCTCCTGTTTTATTTTAATAGCTCTATTAATATCATCTTTCAAAATGGATTCAGGAGTCATAGGAAGCAAAGTAATATTTTTATCTTTATGAACAAGAGTATAGTGATTGTTTCTACCATGGTGTACATAATTTTTATCAAATTGCCATGGTCTACCAAGTAATAAGGAACATGCTCGCATAGGTACCACATCACAATCAACATAATCAGCATATGTAGAGATACTAAAATGCACACGAACAGTACATGTGACCTTAACCTTGCCGCTGTTGTTGAACCATTGGATGTAGTAAGGATGTGGATGTGGTCTTGTGGTGAGAGATAGCTTCTCCACCATCTCCGTGCTAGCCAAGTTATTGCAGCTCCCTCCATCTATGATGATGCAAACAGAACGTTCCTTCACAACTCCCTTTGTATGGAACAAATTATGCCTCTGATTTTGTTCAGCTTGTGTAACCTGCACACTCAAAACATGTTGAGCAACTAAACATTCATACCTGTCAGCATCTTCAGCAGCCATGTATTGCGTCTCATGATCAGGATTGTCTCCACCGTGTTCTTCATGTGTAATAAGAGCCGATGTCTCCTAATCATAATCACTAGCAGACTCATACCCACCATCCTCAGTAGCAATCATCACGCGCTGAGACTGGCATTCTCTTGCAAAATGTCCTCTTCCCTTACAACGATGACAAATAATATCACTTGTGTGCCCTGTTGATGCCATGGAAGAAGAAGAGCTCTGCGCAGGCCCGACAGGTGTGCTCTTGGCAGATAGTGGTGGTTGTGCCTGCTTTCTTGTATCACGGCTGGAGGTGGCACTTGATGGAGGTGCTGGTGGAGTGGAAGTAGAGGATGCACGTGGTGTCCATGATGAAGATCGACATGCAGAAAAGTTAGTTCGTGCCAATGCCTGTCGATCCTGCACTACACGTTCAGCTTTACAAGCAAGATGGAATAAACGAGTGATATTAGTATACTCCTTATACTCTAGAATGGTCTAAATCTCTCTATTTAATCCACCCATAAAACGCGCAAGCATAGCTTCATTCTCCTCAACAATACCACATCTAATCATGCCAGTTTGTAATTCCTGATAATATTCTTCTACAGAATTTTTCCCTGTCTTAAGCGCTGCAATTTTTGAAGTAATTCACATTGATAATATGGTGGAACCCAACGAGTACGCATAGCAATTTTCAAAGCAGCCCAAGTAGCTGGAATAGTACATAATCTACAATGTTCAGACCACCAAACACATGCAAAGCTAGTGAAAGCACAAACAGCAGCAGGAACATGTCTCTCCTCAGGATATTGTAAACATGTAAATCGTTGTTCAGTTTCTAACTCCCAAGTAAGATATATATCAGGAACATATCTACCCTCGAATGGTGGAATATTCAATTTTAGTTTAGGAAGATGGTCATGTACCTCAGGTGGTGGTGCAGCCCTACCGTTGCGATGATATGCATGAGGACGACCTGGTGGTGGTGGTGCTGGTGGTTGCACATAGTTCTGATTTTGATCAACCTCATCCTCATAATGGTCCTGTACCTCTGCAGTAGCAGCAGGAGTGACAGAAGCACTAATAGTAGGTACAACAACACCAGAAGTTTGACCAGGCTCAATGGGAACACGTTGTGCTGGTCCCACTTGATTTGGAAGACGATGTTGTTGTTGTTGTAGAGGTGCGACAGGTGCAGTGGGCGGTGGAAGACGCGCGAGAAATTCATTAAACTTGTTATCGAGCTTTGTTTCGAACGCCTTCTCAATGCCATCTATCTTCTCCATGGCCTCTTCAAATCTGTTTAGCACATCTTCCACCTGTCCACTCATCATTTGTTGAAACTTATCATGTAACTCTTTGTTCGTCATGTTCTCCTAGTCAATCGCAACGGGTTGTGATCCTACCATGGTTAGCAGCAATAGAAACACACAAGAATATGATCCTACAGACTACTAGAAAATGGCGGTGGTGGAGTGTCACAAATCCGTCAAGCAAATCTCAAATTCTTACCAGTTCTTACCCAGCAGCAGGCGGTGATCGGCAACCGTCATAGTCAAAACTCTCAAAGCTTGGATAGAGCGATTACTAGGGAGAGTCAAACGCACGACGTAGATATATGTGGAGCTAGGAAGGCTTATAATATGGTAGCAAAAAGGGTCAACAATAATCAATTCAGAGATGCAAAGTTGAATAAACACTCAACGACGGTACTGTGCTGGTCCTAGGCTAGACCGTGCTAGAGACGCGAGCCTAGAACACTAAAAAAATCACGGCGCTGCACGTAAACGAGGGGAAAGCACACTCTGGAAATTTTTTCGCTCTTTTTTTGGTGCTCCTCTTTTTTTGCGCTCCTTTTTTTGCGAAAAATCACTATAATGGCGAGTGCCTCAAAACTCTTCCCTCGTCAAACTGACAGGATGGGCACAAAAAAAATTCGACTTTTTTTCCGAAATTAGGGCAGCGACGATGAAAAAGTGCGCCAAAAAATCACTATGATGGCAAGTGGCTCAAAAGACTCAGAAAAGCCTAAAAATAGGATAGGCAAAAAAATTTGCGTGTGAAAATTTTGGCCTAAAAACTGCCCGGGGGTCTCCAGACTCTTTTTTTTCGAAACCTACTCAGGCAAGGAAACACGAATCAGAAAGTAGACGGACCTCGAAAACAAATCTAATATGAAAGGAACTCGGATTGGTGGTGGATATATGATGGTAGGATATGGCAGCGGTGGTGGTATATGGATACGAATTGGTGGTGGTATATGGATACGGATAGGTGATGGTATATGGAGATGGATAAGCGGTGGTGGTAGATGGCAGGGGCGATGATGATGGTGCGGCGGCGGCGTGACAACTTATGACCAGAACTCAAAACTCTAAAAGACTAGACTCTAAGACCAGCAACTAGACCCGACGATGCAACCGCAAATTCAACAAAGCAAAACACTGAAAAGACTATGCAAAGGCTCAGATTGGTTCGGACATGATGAACTAACCCTAATTTTTTTTGGCTTTTTTTCGTGGACTGTAGGTATGAAGAACAGACCTGATCTAAACTACGAAAAACTATAAAATCTCATCGAGCAACCTGGAAATCTGATACCACTTGATAGAGGCAAAGGTGTCCCGATGTTTCGGTGAGATGGTGGCTATCGTTTCTGTGGGAGTCAACCTTGACGATCCGACTACGAACGTGCGAGACGTCGCCCCTTAGCAATCGCTAAACCAACTTCCAAGGGGTTATTGACCACGCAGGAGCACAATCAACCTGACCACGAGGGTCTGTTTCCTGCTAGCAAACGAAGAACAAGCAAGAAACTGAGATTGCAATCTGGATATTGCGAATATAAGATCAAAGCTTTATTGATCAAGGTGGGGTTCTATGACGTCTTGGTCTGGTCGTTGGACACAAACAAAGTACGCGAAGTTGTAGCTATGGCGAACTTTTAATCTAAACAAAACCCAAAGTCTAAACGATGCCCTAAGGGCTGTATATATGGAGGAGAGACGGGGAATTTCGTGGCCCTTGGTGGAGGGGTCCGAAACCAACCCTAACTCTTGTTTCCCCACACATACGGACTCTAAAAACAGCCTATACTTAAGTACTTCAAAAATACATGGGCCTGGCCCAATAATAAGGTGACGCAGCACCTAGAATAGCCTCTGGACGAAATTTATGAAGTGGCATCTTGTATATTTCGTCCCATGCTTCATGCACTCATTATGGTGGCTTCAGAGTCCTGGAATCATCACTTGTAACTCCGTTCTTGTTCCCCTTGCGCATGCCATCATCTCCATGCTTGAATTTGCTCCAAGGTTCATCTTGCTTGTCCAAGCTAGCCCCTTCATTTGTAAGCAAGACAAATGTATCCAATTTAGGCAACATCATATTCTCATGAACATTAGAATCGTTACCAAGAAACGAAAGTACCTGATAATTCAATTGTCGTGCGTGAGCTCTAGTAATTGGTCCAATATGTATAGCAGCAGGGCCTGTGGGTGTAACAATGGTATTGATGTTCTCATCAGAGATGAATTTGTCGAAGCCGGTGTGGAGTCCGAGTCGATGGTCGAGAAGCCGGTGTGATGTCCAAATGCGCCTAAGTAGCTGAAACACCTTAGGACACACGAGAAACCGAAGCCCGAAACTCAAACAACCACGAGAAATAGTGCGGAAGAACACAAGTGGTGTTTTGGAATCAAAACTATGCAAAATAGAAATGGCCGAAAGTTTCTAGAGGTTCCGTGCGCACGAAGTAAGTGAGGCCCGTGTGCATGGGGTGCTCTGTGAGCGGATGAACTGCTCCTGATCCGTGGGAATCTCCAAGTTTTTGGCCAATTTTGAAGGAAGGAAAGGTGGGGAAGCTGGAGCTGGGTAGATCCACTTGCCAAACAACAAATTCATGGACCAAAACAAGCAAATCTCACAAGATCCAACAAATTGCAAGAAAAAATTTTGGGGCTATTTTTGGTGCAGTTTTTCGAATTTGCACGAAAAACAACAAAATCAAGCTAGGAAGTGGGGGGGTGGGACTCCAAGATGTGAATCAACCATGCTCATCATACCAAGATGTTGTAGGGCAAAATCCTAGAGGGGATCTTTTCACACATGGAGGGGGAAAAGAGGAAGAACACTCAAGAACACAAGACACAAAACACTCAAACAAACCCAAATATCACATCCACTAGAGTAGCACACATGAGATCCACAAGATTACATGAACAATTCAAGGAAAGTAGCACTAGGTAAGTTCTTCCAACTAGGTGAGGTCTTGATCTTGATCTTCTCCAAGAGGAGGGCTTGATAATCCCAAGGATTCTTCCCAAGAGGGGTCTAGACCTCCAAGAGGAGATGATGAGGACATGACTACCTTGGATATGACCAAAAATATTGCATATATGCATATTTGTCAGGTGATTTCTAGTGCAAACTATTCAATAATCTATTTATGTTATCCAGAACAAAAATACTTCACACACTTTTGTGTTTTGTCTAATTGCAGGTGTATGGGACATTTGTACAATCCACATATGAAGATAAGGAAGAAAGAGATGTTTTATTTGCTGTCCAAAAAGTTCTCTCACGTCACTTTTGGCCCAAGAGAAGATAGAGTCCAAGTCTCTCACGTTCTGGATTCAGATTCGGACTGCACAGACACACCTGACTCAAAACGGACACAAGTTTTTCATACGGACTCCGAATTGGGTGATTCTTTTTTTGTTGGAAACTAGATTTCGTGCACTTTCGAACCCAATTGGAATCACCTTCAAATTCGTCCAGAGCGTTGAGTTGTGGACGAAACAATCTGATGCTGCAGCAGAATCCGAGTCAAACTACAAGCCCAAAGGTGTTACATCACCTCCACTTGGGCCCATTGGCCTTGTACGATCTAGATTTAGTTTTAGGCTGCCTTGGGACGTCCTCCCACCTCCTTGGCCGCCACCCCTTGCTCCTATATAAGTAGATCCATCTAGTAGCTTTTCCTTGGGATTTGTTTAGTTAAAAGTTAGCCATTGCAACTTTGTGTACTTCGTTTGTGTCCAACGACCAGACCAAGACCACTTACGGATCCCCACATTTATCAATACTTCATATAGACTCGCAATATTCAGATTGCTTTTATCATATTCTTGCTTGTTCTTCGATTGCTTGCAGGAATAGACCTTCGTGGTCAGGTTGATTGTGCTCCAGCGTGGTCAATAACCTCTCGGAGTTGGTTTAGCGATTGCTAAGGCGCAACGTCGTACACGTTTGTAGTCGGATCGTCAAAGTCGTCTTCACCAAATCGATAGTTATCATCTCATCGAAAGATCGGGACACCCCGCCTCTATCAAGTGGTATCAGTTTTCAGGTTGCTCGGTGAGAATTTCCAGTTTTCCTAGATTAGATTTACTTTCTTACCTATTGTCCAAGAAAAAGCCACAAAAAAGAGTTAGATCTATTCATCCTTGGTCCAAGCCAGTCTGAGCCTTTGCAATTTTCTTTTCATTGATTGCATAGTTGAATTATCGATTGCATCGTCGTGTCGAGTTGCTGGTCTTAGTGCCTAGTTCGTTTAGAGTTTCGAGTTCTGTTCACATTAGTCACGCCACCGCTGCATCATTATCTCTTCCGCTGTCCACCACCCATCCATGAATTTCCACCACGTGCTACCCACCATTCATTGTCATAATAATAGTTGAGATCGTTCACATCTTCACTTGATCCAATCTGCATCTAGTTTGTTTTGGAAAGAGGGAGAAAAAAAGAGAGAAAAAAAAGAGAGAAAAAAAGAAAAAAAAAAGTCAGAGAAAAAAAAAGAAGAGAAAGAAAAAAAAAGTGTGAGGAAAAAAGAGAGAAGAAAAAAAAACAAAAAAATCGGCACAAACTTTTTCAGAGGAAAGTTGGAGACAAAGTTGTTGATATATCCTGCTTGGCTGTTGTTTCACCTCATTATCTTCACTGCTGTTGTGATCTTCACTTATATCTTGCTGTCAAGAGCTAGTTAGTATCCTTCATTGATGCTAGTTGTGCTACGCCGTGACCTCATTAGTGTTCTAGGCTCGCGTCTCTAGTCCGGTCTAGCCTAGGACCAGCACAGTACCGTCGTTGAGCGTTTATTCAACATTGCATCTTTGAATTGATTATTGCTAATCTTTTGCTACCATATATAGCCAACCCAGCTCCACATATTTCTACACCGTGTATACGTACGCTCCCCTGGCAATCGCTTTACTCAATATTCGGAGTTACTTGACACCACTGGTTGCCGATCACCGCCTGCTGCATGGTAAGAACTTGTAAGACATTGATATTTGCTTTACTGTGAGCGTTTTACCACCACATCCTAGTAGTTATAGGAACATTATTTTTGGGTTTTGTTTCTTATTCTACTAATCATGACAGGATCCAGAGTCAATTCATGGGCTTTGTCGATCGCGGGAGACGTGCCACCACCTTTGCAAATACCACAACCGTCACGAGAGGTGCACAAACATCCAAATGCACATGATCAGGTTAATGTATCTATACCACCATTTAATGGCCGTTTTAAACCTGCTTTATATATTGAATGGGAGTTCGACATAAAAAATATATTTGCTTCCCATAATTTCAATGAACATAAAAAGGTTAAGGTTGCGGTTGGTTCTTTCACTGGTTATGCTTTGGTTTGGTGGAGTGAATATTGTCGGTTACACCCTGATTATATACCTACTACTTGGGATGATTTGAAACTTGCCATGCGACATACTTTCGTCCCTGCTTATTATACTCGTGACATGATTAAGAAGTTGCAACACTTAAAACAAGGTAGTGAAACTGTAACAAAATATTATGATGATTTACAAACTACCTTATTGCATTCCTCTTTAGAAGAAAGTGAAGATGATTTTATGGATAGATTCTGGAGAGGATTAAACCGTGATATTCAAGAGATACTAATTCATGAAGAGTGTTATCCTATGGACCATTTGTTTCATCTTGCTTGCAAAGCTGAACAGGAAATAAAACGACGTGTTGGCCACGAGGAGAACAAGCGCACGGTGCACATTCCAAGAGTTGATATGATTGTTCCTTCAACTACTAGGCATACTATGACAACCACATCCGTTGTTGTCAGGACTACATCACCTCCACCATGTGACACATCGCCCCCGAGGGTGGCTACATCATCTGAGTTGATCATAAGAGGTAATGACAAAGGTACTGATCTTCCATCTCTACATGAGAATGATGAATGCCTTGTCAATTTGAATGCACCATCTGATGAGCTACCCACTACTTTGATCACACCACCTATTTTAGAGGACTACGTTGATAATTTGACTTTGCCATGTGATCAAACAACTGAAATACCAACAATTTTGAGTGCACCCATTGAATTAACTATTGATGCAAAAGAACAAATGTTTAATCATTTTGATATGACCTCTAATCTTGGTGATGATTCTGTGTTGAATGACTTATTGCATGTTTGCTTATTTAAGCATGTTGTAGCATGTAAATTTGATGCAAGTAAGGTTTATTCACCAATGTTGGGATGGTTTAATGATGAACATTGTCAATCTTTTGAAATGAATAAGAGCTTCACTTATATGTGCAAACTGAGTTGCGATATTTTCATGCCTTCTACTTCTTGTGCTAATTTTTTGGCTTTAGATTTTATGAACTATGCAAGTTACTCATCTATTCATGTGTCATATATGCAAAAATCAAGGGAAGTAAAAATGGATGACATATACATATACAACATGTACACCTTGTCTCTTTTGTTAGCCACATTTCACATTAAGCAACGCCGAGGACGGCTTTATTTTCAAGAAGGGGAGGATGATGAGGACATGACTACCTTGGATATGACCAAAAATATTGCATATATGCATATTTGTCAGGTGATTTCTAGTGCAAACTATTCAATAATCTATTTATGTTATCCAGAACAAAAATACTTCACACACTTTTGTGTTTTGTCTAATTGCAGGTGTATGGGACATTTGTACAATCCACATATGAAGATAAGGAAGAAAGAGATGTTTATTTGCTGTCCAAAACGTTCTCTCACGTCACTTTTGGCCCAAGAGAAGATAGAGTCCAAGTCTCTCACGTTCTGGATTCAGATTCGGACTGCACAGACATACCTGACTCAAAACGCACACAAGTTTTTCATACGGACTCCGAATTGGGTGATTCTTTTTTTGTTGGAAACTAGATTTCGTGCACTTTCCAACCCAATTGGAATCACCTTCAAATTCGTCTGGAGCGTTGAGTTGTGGACGAAACAATCGGATGCTGCAGCAGAATCCGAGTCAAACTACAAGTCCAAAGGTGTTACATCACCTCCACTTGGGCCCATTGGCCTTGTACGACCTAGATTTAGTTTTAGGCTGCCTTGGGACGTCCTCCCACCTCCTTGCCCGCCACCCCTTGCTCCTATATAAGTAGATCCATCTAGTAGCTTTTCCTTGGGATTTGTTTAGTTAAAAGTTAGCCAACGCAACTTCGTGTACTTCGTTTGTGTCCAACGACCAGACCAAGACCGCTTTCGGATCCCCACCTTTATCAATACTTCATACATATTTGCAATATTCAGATTGCTTTTATCATATTCTTGCTCGTTCTTCGATTGCTTGCAGGAATAGACCTTCGTGGTCAGGTTGATCGCGCACCGGCGTGGTCAATAACCTCTGGAGATTGGTTTAGCGATTGCTAAGGCGCAACGTCGTGCACGTTTGTAGTCGGATCGTCAAAGTCGTCTCCACCAAATCGATAGTTACCATCTCATCGAAAGATCGGGACACCCCGCCTCTATCAAGTGGTTACACCCTGATTATATACCTACTACTTGGGATGATTTGAAACTTGCCATGCGACATACTTTCGTCCCTGCTTATTATACTCGTGACATGATTAAGAAGTTGCAACACTTAAAACAAGGTAGTGAAACTGTAACAAAATATTATGATGATTTACAAACTACCTTGTTGCATTCCTCTTTAGAAGAAAGTGAAGATGATTTTATGGATAGATTTTGGGGAGGATTAAACCGTGATATTCAAGAGATACTAATTCATGAAGAGTGTTATCCTATGGACCATTTGTTTCATCTTGCTTGCAAAGCTGAACAGGAAATAAAACGACGTGTTGGCCACGAGGAGAACAAGCGCACGGTGCACATTCCAAGAGTTGATATGATTGTTCCTTCAACTACTAGGCATACTATGACAACCACATCCGTTGTTGTCAGGATTACATCACCTCCACCATGTGACACATCGCCCCCGAGAGTGGCTACATCATCTGAGTTGATCATAAGAGGTAATGACAAAGGTACTGATCTTCCATCTCTACATGAGAATGATGAATGCCTTGTCAATTTGAATGCACCATCTGATGAGCTACCCACTACTTTGATCACACCACCTATTTTAGAGGACTACGTTGATAATTTGACTTTGCCATGTGATCAAACAACTGAAATACCAACAATTTTGAGTGCACCCATTGAATTAACTATTGATGCAAAATAACCAATGTTTAATCATTTTGATATGACCTCTAATCTTGGTGATGATTCTGTGTTGAATGACTTATTGCATGTTTGCTTATTTAAGCATGTTGTAGCATGTAAATTTGATGCAAGTAAGGTTTATTCACCAATGTTGGGATGGTTTAATGATGAACATTGTCAATCTTTTGAAATGAATAAGAGCTTCACTTATATGTGCAAACTGAGTTGCAATATTTTCATGCCTTCTACTTCTTGTGCTAATTTTTTGGCTTTAGATTTTATGAACTATGCAAGTTACTCATCTATTCATGTGTAATATATGCAAAAATCAAGGGAAGTAAAAATGGATGACATATACATATACAACATGTACACCTTGTCTCTTTTGTTAGCCACATTTCAGATTAAGCAACGCCGAGGACGGCTTTATTTTCAAGAAGGGGAGGATGATGAGGACATGACTACCTTGGATATGACCAAAAATATTGCATATATGCATATTTGTCAGGTGATTTCTAGTGCAAACTATTCAATAATCTATTTATGTTATCCAGAACAAAAATACTTCACACACTTTTGTGTTTTGTCTAATTGCAGGTGTATGGGACATTTGTACAATCCACATATGAAGATAAGGAAAAAAGAGATGTTTATTTGCTGTCCAAAAAGTTCTCTCACGTCACTTTTGGCCCAAGAGAAGATAGAGTCCAAGTCTCTCACGTTTTGGATTCAGATTCGGACTGCACGGACATACCTGACTCAAAACGCACACAAGTTTTTTATACGGACTCCGAATTGGGTGATTCTTTTTTTGTTGGAAACTAGATTTCGTGCACTTTCCAACCCAATTGGAATCACCTTCAAATTCGTCCGGAGCGTTGAGTTGTGGACGAAACAATCTGATGCTGCAGCAGAATCCGAGTCAAACTACAAGTCCAAAGGTGTTACATCACCTCCACTTGGGCCCATTGGCCTTGTACGACCTAGATTTAGTTTTAGGCTGCCTTGGGACGTCCTCCCACCTCCTTGGCCGCCACCCCTTGCTCCTATATAAGTAGATCCATCTAGTAGCTTTTCCTTGGGATTTGTTTAGTTAAAAGTTAGCCAACGCAACTTCGTGTACTTCGTTTGTGTCCAACGACCAGACCAAGACCGCTTTCGGATCCCCACCTTTATCAATACTTCATACATATTTGCAATATTCAGATTGCTTTTATCATATTCTTGCTCGTTCTTCGATTGCTTGCAGGAATAGACCTTCGTGGTCAGGTTGATCGTGCACCGACGTGGTCAATAACCTCTGGAGATTGGTTTAGCGATTGCTAAGGCGCAACGTCGTGCACGTTTGTAGTCGGATCGTCAAAGTCGTCTCCACCAAATCGATAGTTACCATCTCATCGAAAGATCGGGACACCCCGCCTCTATCAAGTGGTATCACTTTTCAGGTTGCTCGGTGAGAATTTCCAGTTTTCCTAGATTAGATTTACTTTCTTACCTATTGTCCAAGAAAAAGCCACAAAAAAGAGTTAGATCTATTCATCCTTGGTCCAAGCCAGTCTGAGCCTTTGCAATTTTCTTTTCATTGATTGCATAGTTGAATTATCGATTGCATCGTCGTGTCGAGTTGCTGGTCTTAGTGCCTAGTTCGTTTAGAGTTTCGAGTTCTGTTCACATTAGTCACGCCACCGCTGCATCATTATCTCTTCCGCTGTCCACCACCCATCCATCAATTTCCACCACATGCTACCCACCATTCATTGTCATAATAATAGTTGAGATCGTTCACATCTTCACTTGATCCAATCTGCATCTAGTTTGTTTTGGAAAGAGGGAGAAAAAAAGAGAGAAAAAAAAGAGAGAAAAAAAAGAAAAAAAAAGTCAGAGAAAAAAAAAGAAGAGAAAGAAAAAAAAAGTGTGAGGAAAAAAGAGAGAAGAAAAAAAAACAAAAAAATCGGCACAAACTTTTTCAGAGGAAAGTTGGAGACAAAGTTGTTGATATATCCTGCTTGGCTGTTGTTTCACCTCATTATCTTCACTGCTGTTGTGATCTTCACTTATATCTTGCTGTCAAGAGCTAGTTAGTATCCTTCATTGATGCTAGTTGTGCTACGCCGTGACCTCATTAGTGTTCTAGGCTCGCGTCTCTAGTCCGGTCTAGCCTAGGACCAGCACAGTACCGTCGTTGAGCGTTTATTCAACATTGCATCTTTGAATTGATTATTGCTAATCTTTTGCTACCATATATAGCCAACCCAGCTCCACATATTTCTACACCGTGTATACGTACGCTCCCCTGGCAATCGCTTTACTCAATATTCGGAGTTACTTGACACCACTGGTTGCCGATCACCGCCTGCTGCATGGTAAGAACTTGTAAGACATTGATATTTGCTTTACTGTGAGCGTTTTACCACCACATCCTAGTAGTTATAGGAACATTATTTTTGGGTTTTGTTTCTTATTCTACTAATCATGACAGGATCCAGAGTCAATTCATGGGCTTTGTCGATCGCGGGAGACGTGCCACCACCTTTGCAAATACCACAACCGTCACGAGAGGTGCACAAACATCCAAATGCACATGATCAGGTTAATGTATCTATACCACCATTTAATGGCCGTTTTAAACCTGCTTTATATATTGAATGGGAGTTCGACATAAAAAATATATTTGCTTCCCATAATTTCAATGAACATAAAAAGGTTAAGGTTGCGGTTGGTTCTTTCACTGGTTATGCTTTGGTTTGGTGGAGTGAATATTGTCGGTTACACCCTGATTATATACCTACTACTTGGGATGATTTGAAACTTGCCATGCGACATACTTCCGTCCCTGCTTATTATACTCGTGACATGATTAAGAAGTTGCAACACTTAAAACAAGGTAGTGAAACTGTAACAAAATATTATGATGATTTACAAACTACCTTGTTGCATTCCTCTTTAGAAGAAAGTGAAGATGATTTTATGGATAGATTTTGGGCAGGATTAAACCGTGATATTCAAGAGATACTAATTCATGAAGAGTGTTATCCTATGGACCATTTGTTTCATCTTGCTTGCAAAGCTGAACAGGAAATAAAACGACGTGTTGGCCACGAGGAGAACAAGCGCACGGTGCACATTCCAAGAGTTGATATGATTGTTCCTTCAACTACTAGGCATACTATGACAACCACATCCGTTGTTGTCAGGACTACATCACCTCCACCATGTGACACATCGCCCCCGAGAGTGGCTACATCATCTGAGTTGATCATAAGAGGTAATGACAAAGGTACTGATCTTCCATCTCTACATGAGAATGATGAATGCCCTGTCAATTTGAATGCACCATCTGATGAGCTACCCACTACTTTGATCACACCACCTATTTTAGAGGACTACGTTGATAATTTGACTTTGCCATGTGATCAAACAACTGAAATACCAACAATTTTGAGTGCACCCATTGAATTAACTATTGATGCAAAAGAACCAATGTTTAATCATTTTGATATGACCTCTAATCTTGGTGATGATTCTGTGTTGAATGACTTATTGCATGTTTGCTTATTTAAGCATGTTGTAGCATGTAAATTTGATGCAAGTAAGGTTTATTCACCAATGTTGGGATGGTTTAATGATGAACATTGTCAATCTTTTGAAATGAATAAGAGCTTCACTTATATGTGCAAACTGAGTTGCAATATTTTCATGCCTTCTACTTCTTGTGCTAATTTTTTGGCTTTAGATTTTATGAACTATGCAAGTTACTCATCTATTCCTGTGTCATATATGCAAAAATCAAGGGAAGTAAAAATGGATGACATATACATATACAACATGTACACCTTGTCTTTTTTGTTAGCCACATTTCAAATTAAGCAACGCCGAGGACGGCTTTATTTTCAAGAAGGGGAGGATGATGAGGACATGACTACCATGGATATGACCAAAAATATTGCATATATGCATATTTGTCAGGTGATTTCTAGTGCAAACTATTCAATAATCTATTTATGTTATCCAGAACAAAAATACTTCACACACTTTTGTGTTTTGTCTAATTGCAGGTGTATGGGACATTTGTACAATCCACATATGAAGATAAGGAAGAAAGAGATGTTTATTTGCTGTCCAAAAAGTTCTCTCACGTGACTTTTGGCCCAAGAGAAGATAGAGTCCAAGTCTCTCACGTTCTGGATTCAGATTCGGACTGCACATACACACCTGACTCAAAACGGACACAAGTTTTTCATACGGACTCCGAATTGGGTGATTCTTTTTTTGTTGGAAACTAGATTTCGTGCACTTTCGAACCCAATTGGAATCACCTTCAAATTCGTCCGGAGCGTTGAGTTGTGGACGAAACAATCTGATGCTGCAGCAGAATCCGAGTCAAACTACAAGTCCAAAGGTGTTACATCACCTCCACTTGGGCCCAATTGGCCTTGTACGACCTAGATTTAGTTTTAGGCTGCCTTGGGACGTCCTCCCACCTCCTTGGCCGCCACCCCTTGCTCCTATATAAGTAGATCCATCTAGTAGCTTTTCCTTGGGATTTGTTTAGTTAAAAGTTAGCCATTGCAACTTTGTGTACTTCGTTTGTGTCCAACGACCAGACCAAGACCACTTACGGATCCCCACATTTATCAATACTTCATATAGACTCGCAATATTCAGATTGCTTTTATCATATTCTTGCTTGTTCTTCGATTGCTTGCAGGAATAGACCTTCGTGGTCAGGTTGATTGTGCTCCAGCGTGGTCAATAACCTCTCGGAGTTGGTTTAGCGATTGCTAAGGCGCAACGTCGTACACGTTTGTAGTCGGATCGTCAAAGTCGTCTTCACCAAATCGATAGTTATCATCTCATCGAAAGATCGGGACACCCCGCCTCTATCAGGAGGGGATACAAGGAGAAAAGCTCACAAATGTCTCACATATACCTTGCTAACCCTAAACATGGTTCTAGGTATGACTTATATAGCATTGGGGTCGAAGGAGATGAAGAGGAGGGCGAAAAGCAATCTCAGCCAGCCATCCTAGGAGGCTCGTGCGCACGGGGTAAGTTGGGCCCATGTGCATGGGGGTCCTGTGGGCACGGTACATGCCCGTGCGCATGGGGTGCTCCAGCGCCAACTTCATGGGCAGTCCGTGGGCACGGGGTCTCGGGGGCCCTTATGCATGGGGTCACCTGGGACTTCCACTATTGCTGCTGTTGCGCTCCGTCTTGGTTCGCGTGGCCTTGGGGTGGTCCTCCTCCTTGGGGATGCTCCTGAGCCTCATGGTGGTGTTCCTCTTTGTACCTAATGAGACATAACATATTTTGGTGAGGTAGAAATCAAGTCCCATTCGTATCCATATGCAAGTCAAGTAGGAAGGAGTTCACCTCGGTTTCCAAAGCACGTGCTCTCGCTCTTGTGACAGGTCCATGTGGGGCTTGATGTGTTCGTGTAGGGTCCATAGGGATGGTGGAAGGATGCTCCACATCACGTGCCCTCCACCCTTGTGGTCGCCTCGTGTCTCTTTCGGACTACTTTTAATTTTCTAATTTTTTAAATATTCCAAAATGGAGAAAAATTGCTATTAGAGCAGTTTTGGAGTCGGTTTACATACCGTACCACATACCTATTCCTTTTCAGAGTCTGAAACATTTTGAAAAGTCTCCCTTATGTACTCCTCCCATGTTACTGTATTAACAATTTTGGTCTCAACATTATGGGAGTATCTAAGATATAATGTTTTATTCTTTGACCGTTTACCACCTTCGGATTTGTGCCTTCGGTGTTGTTGATTTTGATGGCACCGGAATGATAGACCTCCTCGATAATGTAAGGACCTTCCCATTTAGAGAGAAGCTTTCCTGCAAAAAATCTTAAACGAGAGTTGTATAGAAAAACATTATCACCTACATTAAACTCACGCTTTTGTATCCTCTTGTCATGCCATCTTTTAACTTTTTCTTTAAACAAATTGGCATTCTCACAGGCTTGGGTCTCCATTCATCAAGTGAGCTTATGTCAAATAACCTCTTCTCACTAGCAAGTTTGAAATCAAAATTGAGCTCTGTAATAGCCCAATATGCCTTATTTCTAGTTCAAGAGGTAAGTGACATGCTTTTCCATAAACCATTTTATATCGAGACATACCCATAGGATTCTTATATGCAGTTCTATAAGCGCATAATGCATCATCAAGTTTCTTTTATAAATTCTTTATAGATCTATTAATAGTCTTTGCAAAATCAATTTAATCTCTCTATTGTTGAATTATACTTGACCACTAGACTGAGGATGATAAGGAGATGTAATTCTATGGTTGACATCATATTTAGCAAACATTTTACGGAAATCACCATGAATAAAATGTGAACCACCATTAGGAATTAAATATCTAGGGACTCCAAACCTCAGGAAAACAAATTCTTTAAGCATCTTGATAGAAGTGTTATGATCAGCACGACTAGTTGGAATAGCTTCTACCCACTTAGTAACATAATCAACAACACTAAAATATGTGTATACCCATTAGAGGAAGGAAAGGTCCCATATAATCAAAGCTCCAAACATCAAATGGTTCGTTAACAAGTGAATAATTCATTGGCATTTCCTGACGTCTACTAATGTTGCCAATTCTCTGGCATTCATCACAAGACAAGACAAACTTATGAGCATCCTTGAAGAGAGTAGGCCAATAAAAACCAAATTGCAATACCTTATGTGCAGTTCTGTTTCCAGCGCGGTGTCCTCTGTAAGACTCGGAGTGGCACTTGCGTAGGATCTGTCCCTGTTCATGCTCAGGTACACAACGTCTAATAACACCATCTACTCCTTCTTTACAAAGGTGTGGGTCATCCCAAAACTACTGTCTTAAATCATAGAAAAACTTTTTCTTTTGTTGGTATGTGAAACTAGGTGGTAAATTTAGGAACAATGTAATTAGCATAATTAGCATACCATGGAGTATTATGAGAAGCATTTATGACAACTAGTTGCTCATCAGGAAAGCTATCATCAACAGGCAGTGGGTCATCAAGAACATTTTCTAACCTAGACAAGTTGTTTGCAATGGAGTTCTCAGCTCCCTTTCTATCAACAATATGCAAATGAAATTCTTGTAACAAGAGAACCCATCTAATAAGCCTAGGCTTAGCATCTTTCTTTTCCATAAGGTATTTAGTAGCAGCATGATCAGTGTGAACAGTTACTTTGGAATCAACAATATAAGATCTGAACTTATCACAAGCAAAAATAACTGCTAAAAATTATTTTTTGGTAGTAGCATAATTTCTTTGGGCACAATCTAGAGTTTTACTAGCATAATGAATAAAATTCAATTTCTTATCAACTCTTTGCTCTAGAAACAACACCAACAACATAATCACTAGCATCACACATAATTTCAAAGGGTAAATTCCAATCAGGTGGCTGAACAATAAGTGCAGAAATCAAGGCTTTCTTAAGGATTTCAAATGCTTCTCCACAATCATCATCAAAAACAAAAGGAACATCTTTTTGCAAGAGATTAGTGAGAGGCCTAGAACTTTTAGAGAAGTCTTTAATAAACCTCCTATAGAAACTAGCATGACCAAGGAAACTTCTTATACCTTTGATATCTTTAAGACACACCATCTTTTCAATAGAAACTACTTTAGTTTTATCAACTTCAATACCTCTTTCAGAAATTTTATGCCCCAAGATAACACCTTCATTAACCATAAAGTGGCACTTCTCCCAATTCGAAACAAGATTAGTTTCTTCACATCTCTGCAAAACTCGATCAAGCTTGCTTAAGCAATCATCAAAAGAAGCTTTAGTATTTCATTTCTTACCACTTCTTTCATCTTAGGATTTAACCGTCGTTGGTGATCAACAACTGGTTTAGCATCATGCTCCAGACTAATTTTGTGCTAACATAGAGTGGGACTAATGCCCTTAAGGTCAACAAGAGTATATCCAATAGAAGCACGGTGCTTGTTCAGATTTTTCAATAATATATTTTCTTCATGCTCTGAAAGGTTAGCACTAATAATAACAGGATATATCTTCTTTTCATCGAGATAAGCATATTTCAAAGTATCAGGTAATTGTTTAAGCTCAAACATGGGATCACCCTTGGGTGGAGGAGGATCCCCAAGGATTTCAACAGGCAAATCGTGTTTCAAAATAGGCCCTTGATTAAAGAATATTTCATCTATTTCCCTTCTTTCTTTCATGAACATATCATTTTCATGGTCTAGCAAATATTGTTCTAAAGGATCAGTAGGAGGCATGGTAATAGAAGCAAGACCAATAATTTCGTCCTTACTAGGAAATTCTTTATCATGGGGATTGTCTATGAAATTTAGAGAAATTAAACCATGAGACATATCCCCTAAACCAACAGTAACAATATCTTTCTCGCAGTCTATCTTAGCATTAACAGTATTCAAGAAAGGTATACCAAATATAATAGGACAAAAATCATCTTGTGGGGAACCAGGAACAAGAAAATGAATAGGGTATTTCATTTTCCCACACAAGACTTCAACATCTCTAACAATTCCAATTGGCGAAATAGTATCTCTATTGGCAAGCTTAATGTGACGCCCCGAGACTGATGCTCGAGAAGACTTCCATATGTTCCGGGTTTCGCCGGGTGTTTGATTTGTGCCTGCCCTTTTATTTTTGCATTGCATCATCTCATCATGCCATCATCTCATAAATCTTTTGCAACTCAAATAAATAAACCGTATGGATTTTCAGTCCATTTAAACCGAGGGAATTCATATGGTGATTCTCTTTATAACATATCCTCTCGATATTAGGGAGCTATATTAAATATTCCATTTTCGGAATCACCCATAAACACACTTGAAAAATATCCCAATGCCATTGTTATCTTAATTCTTGGTCTCCAACATTGGCATATATTCTTTCATCATATTCCGGAGCTCCACCAAAAATCAGAATATTTTGGACTCTTCATTACATTGAACTTATTCAAACCATTTGAATTAAATTCAAATGGATTTGAATTCAGATCGTTTAATTGTGGCCTTTTCTATTTCTCGGAACAAGCACATTTTTGCGAGTCCGGGATATAGTCCGCGCGCCCAAGTCCTTCCTCTAACCTTTTCTTTTCTCTCCTTCCTTTCTTTGCTTTTAATTTTCTGCTATGGTTTAAAAATAACAGAGAAAGAGATCCCAGCCAGGCCTCTGGCCACCTGGGCCTCCCAACCACCAGGTCGGCCATCTTTCCCCGCTGCCGAAGTGGCCCAAGGCCCAGCATCTGGCCTCCCTAGGTCAACCGCACCCAGGCAGGCCCGACCGAACCCTAGCCGCCAGGGAGCTTGATCCCTTCCCCTCGCGCCGCCATCTCCCTCCTGCCCGTTTTCCTTCGACCCCATCTCCTCGATCCCCATCTCTCGCTCGCTGTCCCACTCCCTCTCCTTTCCCCCGTCCTCCTCCTGCCCGATGCTGCCCCTTCTTCTCGATGGTAGCCCCGCCGTCGAGTGCCGCCTACTCCATGTCGACGCCTTGCCACGGCGTCGCGCATAGCCTCCTGCGCTGCCCGAGTAGGTCATCTACAGCGGCCCCGACGCCCGTATCCGACCTCCGCCACCTCGACCTTGCCATGGCGCCCGTGAACCACTGCTCCGGTGAGCCCTAGCTCTGCCGCCACCGAAGGTCCTCCCGTCGCCCAACCTCCTCCGCGCCAGCTCTCCTGTGCCTCCTTGCTACCAGGTCATGGGAGCACTAGCCTTGATTCCATGGATGCCCTGCCGATGCTTCTTCGGCCACGCTCGACCCCGCCGAAGCTCTGTCACCTGATGCCCCATGGCCCCTGCGTTCCTCATCTCGGCCATCTCCTGCGCATCACCGGAGTCCCAGCTCTACCGCCTCGGTTCGCCTTGTCGCTGCTGCTCTGCTCCGCTCCGCCGCCCCTGCTCCGCCCAGCAAGTGCGCCGCCACTTCCCTTCTCTGCTCTGCCTCCATTGCGCCAAGGCACCCCGGCCATCTTCTCCTACTGCCTCAAGCAGCCCCTTCGTGGCCAACCTCCACGAGATCTCCACCCCTTTGCTGCTCGCCGAGCCTTGTTTTCCCCTCTTGCTGCTGCTACCAAACCACCGGACAGGGAAGATCACCAAGTACCACGACACCGAAGACCCAAACCCGTTTTGTGTATTTTTGCTGTTGGTTGCGCCAAGTCCAGCCGGTCCGGGTCCACCTCATGTTCGACTACATGGAACAACAAGTACCACGACGCCAGAGTCCTCGGATCTGTCAAGTTCCATTATGAGATGTACAACTACCGTCGACCTCGAAGACCTCGGTTTCACCAAGTTCCCACGATGAGAAGTGTGACCCTTCGGATGCACCAAGTTCGTCTATACAAAAATGCCAAGTACCACTCATGTTGGTAAGACCCGCAAGTCGGACCCCGAACGATCGACGTCTTGTGGACCATGTACAACTACCGTCGCGCCGAAGACATTGGAGTCATCAAGTACCTCTCCGAACGAACGTGAACGACTACCGTCGCAAGAACGGGACCGGAAAGTCCGAAGACCCCAAGTACCACGACACCGATGACATGAACGTCTACGGAAACTCCAAGATGTGTGTAGCATTTGGGTAGTCTTCTTTTATTTTGGGTTCCGTAGTCGGACCTTGATTGTATCTGGAGATGTAATGCTTTGTTCATGTAATTGTGTGAAGTGGCGATTATAAGCCAACTATGTATCTCTTTCCCTTATGTATTACATGGGTTGTGTGAAGATTACCTCACTTGCGACATTGCTTTCAATGCGGTTATGCATGTAAGTCGTGCTTCGACACGTGTAGCCGCATCGAGGGCGTTACAAGTTGGTAATCATAGCCTTCCCCGACTTAGGAGCCCCTTGCTTGATCGAATCGCTAGCGTTGTTGAGTCTAGAAAAATGTTTTGAGTCATTTAGGATTATATATATATATATATATATATATATATCGGAGAGTAGGATTCTTTTTACTCCTCAGTCCCTTTGTCGCTCTGGTGAGACATCTTGACGTAGAGTTTTGACTCTTCTCTTCTCAAACTTCACTAAAAAAATTAGGATCACGCGGGTATCTTGGAATCGTTCCGATGGTTTTGTGACGAGAACATTGTTCTTGGTGCCTCCTGACATTTAGGGGTTGTGGCCGTGTCCTGGGGAGTTGAGCTCCGAGGTGTTGTCGTCACAATTTCATCGTTGCAGTTCTGGAATGCCTGAGTTTTGCCGACATCGAATATGTCTTTTATGCAGTTGTTGGTGAGATAACCTCGACGCCACCCAGTACTGGGGCGGGAGTTCGGGAGTATTGCCATAACTTTTATAACGGATGCTTTTCGAAGGTTGAGGTAAATGATTTCCGAAGGTTTCTTGGTTATGTGTTGAAGGATGGATACAGGTGGATGTAGGATTTGCTAGCTTTGGGTGAGATATTATGCTTCCCCTGTATCGCCAACACCTGATTGCATAACTGGAAAGTTTCGGGAGTTTATAAGTGGGAATTCAATTAGCTCTTAGGATATCTTTCCGACAGATGTAGGATATGAAATTGGGGTTCGACGTCTAGTGGTCCGCCTATCCACGGCTGGTTTATAGTGGTCTCATTGTGTCTTAAAGAGTCCTTGGCAATGCTGACTCGGGGACGCTTCGTATATCATGTGCACTGCCTTGTACATGATGGTGATGTACGATCGAGCCCGTGTAGGCCCCACCATGAAAACTTCGGACGAAATCTCAATCATATGTTTGTTTCGGCTTATTTTGCAAGCCAATCCTTTGTTTTGTTTTGAATTGTGGTATTCGAGTTGCTTCAGAGTCAAATGTTGATTCCATACCTTTTCTAAGCGGTGTTCGCATATTTCTATGTGAATACTAATCCTTCATGATAATCGAGATTGTCATGTTAATTCCTTTTTCAACCGGTGTGCTTCTCTTCTAGTGGATCCAATCTTTTTTAACATCCGCAAGATCAACTCAAGTCTTTTCAACGGTGTTGTTTCATCCGTCCAAAATTGCCTTTGTTTTCCCGCCCTCCCTCCCTTGTTTTCTTCAAGGACTTAGATTTTTCAATCAAGTATCCATCTTATGGATATGAAGTCTCCCCATTCTGTTCCGTCAATATTCTTACCCGGTGGTTCTCGTGAAGATGCTCTACACGTTCATCATTCTTAATTCTTTTTCTTCTCCGGTGGAACCAATTCAAGCTTTGTTGATCATATCCTTTCCTCGTTTCAAATACCTTCTCATGCCGGTGCACCTCATATTCATTCATTTGTCGCTACTCATTTGTTCCGGAGTGTTGAAGATATCTCAGAAGATTGAAGTTTCCATTCTCAATTCGTTCAAGCTTTTGCGAGGATGTTACCTCATTCAAGCCATTTATTTCAACCAGCGCAATCTCTCTTTTAAACCGTTCAACGGTGTTTCTTTTGAGTGGGCCCTAACCCACAGGTCTTTTCCCAGGATCTTACCTGACTCTTCTAATTTTTTCAGAGGTATTCTCAAATTCTTTTCGATGTTTGATGTAAGAATGAGTTATCATCAGTCAAATGCCTTCTCCAAGATCCTTCATATTCTTTCATCGTTGATTGAACCTTTCTAGTTTCCCTTCTGGGTGCCTCAACAATTCTTGGTGGTGTTTCTCGTCTTCGTTCTCAACATGTGAAGACCAAAGAAGAGTTTCTCTCAAATCTTATCCGTTCTCTCAAAGATTCGTCATTCTAGCCTGTTGCCATCCTCTCATAATTTTCTCGATTGTGAGAATTCTTTTAACCCATCCGAAGCAATTCAGGAGTCTTTTCAATTCGATTCTTCGAAGGCCATCTTTTCAGATTTATTCATTCTCAGTTTTTAGCTCTCATTCTCAAAAATCTTACGGGTGCATCATTCAAGTATTCTCTAATCAGCTCGTGATCTCTTCGTTCACTTGTAACTAAATACTCTCAAGTATCTTCATTTGTTTTCCAATTCTACCCGGTGATTTGTGCCTTTGCTACTCTCATTTTCAATTCTTACGGTGGCTCGTTCAAGAGTTCTCTTCATTTGTTGTCATATCAATTCATTCGTTCTTTCAAAGTCTACCGGTGGTTCGTTGAAGACCTTCTCAAGTTTGCGCTATATCTCTCTTAATCCTTTCTACGAGAACAAGTAGTATGCCAAATCCATTGTTGGTCATCAATTTAATTGGTGAAGGATAAGCATAATTTAATTCTTATTTTTGTTTCATCGAGTAAATTCAATTTCTGCCTTTCGGAGTGGTTCATCATATGACATTCTCGGTTCGAGATGCTTTATCTTTTCTTCTGGAGATCCATGTTTTTCCACTTTATCTCGTCACAAGCTTCATCTAGTCATTGCAAGGCTTCAACCTTATTATTTTCATCCTTCATTTCGTTTGATCATTCTTTTATTACCGGAGCTCTTCACGGAGGCTCTACATGATGGTTCATCAAGGATTTAATTTCTTCTCGAAGTGTTCATTGAGATTTTTTTCAGAGGAGCTCAAGTATTCCTCTTCCTGCAATCCAGAGTGCAATTCTTTCTACCGTATCATTTGAGGTGGTATTATGTCATTCTTGATAATTTGAGTTCACATTTCATGATTCACATGTTGTTAAGAATGAGGTATTTTAAATCCATCAACCTCTTCATTGGAGTTATCTTGGGTTATATTTCACCTAGAGCTTTCCCTAAGGATTGTTGCTATTATGGTGCTTATAAATGACCCAAGTTCTTCATTTATCCTCCCGGTGAAATAAGTTTCTCGTCTCCTTGTTCTTACCAATCAAATTTTCTCCGTGAGTGGCAAGTTGTCACCTCATAATTTTTAGATGTCTTCTATAAGTCCATATCAAGCTTATCCTTTTCGTTGGTGTTTTTTTGTCCAACAACTCCGTTCGACCCTTCTCCTTAAGATGCCTTTGCAAGCTCATTGGAGGTAGAAGATGTTGTTTTCTTCCACGTTCCTTTAAGTCCATTCTTTTATTTCTTCCGGAGGCATTGTGTTGTTGCTCTCTCATCTCATCATCTCGAATGGTGACGATCATGTTCTTTTCGTGCTTACCGTTTTAACCGGAGTGTCGTGCCCTCTTTCAAGTTCTTCCCATTCTCTCAAGTTGTGTCTCTTTTCTCAACCAGAGTGCTGTCTGAAATCGTCCTTACCCCTTGTGCCATTCTTTCAATAGTTCCGGAGGTAGTGTGTTGTTGATTTCATCAAGTATCTTCTCATCTTATCAAGTTCTTATTCAATTCCTTTTCTTTTCAGTCGGAGTGCTTTCCAAATTATATCATTCTTTTTTCCTTCTCTATCTTGTTTTAACCGGAGTGTCATTTCTATCATTCCTCTTCTAACCGGAGTGTCATCCAAGTGCTTTCCTTTGGGAAAGTTTATATTCTTTACCTTCCATGTCCAACAGGAGTGTTGTCGTAATTGATCCTTATCGTTCCTTGTACATCTCGTCTCTACCGGAGTGCTTGCATGTACTTCTTGCCCATTGCAACCCTTTTTTATATGTCTTTTAACCTACAAGGTTCTAGTAATGTTCCTTGTTCCTCTTTTCTAATGGAGTGTTTTCATCTTTGTTCACCTCCGTTGTATCCTTTCTTTCAAGTTGTTCAACCTCTCAAGGTTCTTTGGTTTCACTCGTTTGTCAAAGAAGCAACTTAGTTTTACTTCTTATCTTCCTCTTCCGTTTTCTCTCCGCTGTCATTCTAGATCTCGGGATGAGATCCTCTCGTAATGGTGGAGTGTTGTGACGCACTGAGCCCGATGCTCGAGAAGACTTCCATATGTTCCGGGTTTCGCCGTGTGTTTCATTTGTGCCAGCCCTTTTATTTTTGCATTGCATCATGTCAACATGCCATCATCACATAAATCTTTTGCAACTCAAATAAATAAACCGTATGGATTTTCAGTCCATTTAAACCGAGGGAATTCATATGGTGATCCTCTTTATAACATATCCTCTCGATATTAGGGAGCTATATTAAATATTCCATTTTCGGAGTCACCATAAACACACTTGCAAAATATCCTAATGCCGTTGTTATCTTAATTCTTGGTCTCCAATATTGCCATATATTCTTTCATCATATTCCGGAGCTCCATCAAAAATCGGAACATTTTTGGACTCTTCATTACCTTGAACTTATTCAAACCATTTGAATTAAATTCAAATGGATTTGAATTTAGATCGTTTAATTATGGCCTTTTCTATTTCTCGGAACAAGCACATTTTTGCGAGTCCGAGAATATAGTCCGCGCACCCAAGTCATTCCTCTAACCTTTTCTTTTCTCTCCTTCCTTTCTTTGCTTTTAATTTTCTGCTATGGTTTAAAAATAAGAGAGAGAAAGAGATCCCAGCCAGGCCTCTCGCCACCTGGGCCTACCAACCACTTGGTCGGCCATCTTTCCCCGCAGCCGAAGTGGCCCAAGGCCCAGCAGCTGGCCTCCCTAGGTCAACCGCACCCAGGCAGGCCCGACCGAACCCTAGCCGCCAGGGAGCTCGATCCCTTCCCCTCGCGCCGCCATCTCCCTCCTGCCCGTTTTCCTTCGACCCCATCTCCTCGATCCCCATCTCTCGCTCGCTGTCCCACTCCCTCTCCTTTCCCCCGTCCTCCTCCCGCCCGATGCTGCCCCTTCTTCTCGATGGTAGCCCCGCCGTAGAGTGCCGCCTACTCCACGTCGACGCCTTGCCACGGCGTCGCGCCTAGCCTCCTGCGCTGCCCGAGAAGGTCATCTACAGTGGCCCCGACGCCCGTATCCGACCTCCGCCAACTCGACCTTGCCATGGCGCCCGTGAACCACTGCTCCGGTGAGCCCTAGCTCTGCCGCCACTGAAGGTCCTCTCGTCACCCAACCTCCTCCGCGCCAGCTCACCTCTGCCTCCTCGCTACCAGGTCGTGGGAGCACTAGCCTTGATTCTTTGGATGCCCTGCCGATGCTCCTTCGGCCACGCTCGACCGCGCCGAAGCTCTGTCACCTGATGCCCCATGGCCCCTGCGTTCCTCATCCCGTCCATCTCCTGCGCATCGTCGGAGTCCCAGCTCTACCGCCTCGGTTCGCCTCGCCGCTGCTACTCTGCTCCGCTCCGCCGCCCCTGCTCCGCCCAGCAAGTGCGCCGCCGCTGCCCTTCTCTACTCCGCCTCCATTGCGCCAAGGCACCCCGGCCATCTTCTCATGCTGCCTCAAGCAGCCCCTTCGCGGCCAACCTCCACGAGATCTCCACCCCTTTGCTGCCTGCCAAGCCTTGTTTTCCCCTCTTGCTGCTGCTACAAGACCACCGAACAGGGAAGATCACCAAGTACCACGACACCGAAGACCCGAACCCGTTTTGTGTATTTTTGCTGTCGGTTGCGCCAAGTCCAGCCGGTCCGGGTCCACCTCATGTTCGACTACATGCAACAACAAGTACCACGACGCCCGGAGTCCTCGAATCCGTCAAGTTCCATTATGAGATGTACAACTACCGTCGACCTCGAAGACCTTGGTTTCACCAAGTTTCCACAATGACAAGTGTGACCCTTCGGATGCGTCAAGTTCGTCTACACAAAAACGCCAAGTACCATTCATGTCGGCAAGATCCGCAAGTCGGACCCCGAACGATCGACGTCTCGTGGACCGTGTACAACTACCTTCGCCCCGAAGACGTTGGAGTCATCAAGTACCTCTCCGAACGAACGTGAACGACTACCGTCGCAAGAACGGGACCGAAAAGTCTGAAGACCCCAAGTACCATGACACCGATGACATGAAAGTCTACGGAAACTCGTGCAATGATAAACATGCACTACTGCCCTCTACCATCGACCCTAGAGCGTGCGAGAACGACTACTTCCACTACTGTCGTCGTGAGAACGTCTACTTCCTCTACTTTGCACCGAACGAGAACTGTCCCGCTTGCACGCTTTGAAAGGTATAACCTCGAGACGACGTCCATGAACGAATGCTTGCGATGTTTGAGATGCTCGTGTTTGCACCGTGTCCAAATTGTCACTCGTTTCCTTGTCGCCAACTCGTGGGACACTCGGAATCCGGGAGCGCCCCACCATCTTTTGCACGCATCCGCACACTTCTCTTTTGCATCGGTATCTCAATCGAGTTACCGGAACCGGAATGCTGCCGTGGCACCGTTTTCGTTATCGTTGCCGTGGCACCCCTTTCCTTTCCACCACGGTGGCAAATGCTTCATAACGCTCTTGTCAACTTTCAATAAAAATTGCATAAACTTGAACATGTCATCTGCATCATGTTAACAACTTTAAGATGTTTAAAATTGTTGTTTGCTTTAAATTGCTAATGCATATGGGGATTTACCGGATTTCTTGTTTGTTATATCCGGCCCCATTTAAATTGTTTAGATAGTGTAGTTTTGTCATGCTTCACCCTCTTGCCATGTTTAACAACGTTTAATATTGCTGGGTACATAAACAAGATCAAACTAAATAAGTCACGTGGTGTTTCGTCAATATGCAACGGAGTTGCATATTGAGCTCCACTTAATTTGTAGAATTGTTTGTGCACTTGGTCATGCCATGCCTCTTTAAACCGGACATGCATCATACTTGATTATGCATCATGCCATGTTCATGTGTTGGTTGTTTACTATGTTGTTTGCTTCTTTTCAGTGTTGCTTCTTCGGGTTGGTTTCAATAAAATTGCGTTTGTGAGGATCCGTTCATCTACGTCCGTTTGTCTTCTTCATGGACTCGTTCTTCTTCCTTGCGGGATCTCAGGCAAGATGACCATACCCTCAAAATCACTTCTATCTTTGCTTGCTAGTTGCTCGCTCTTTTGCTATGCCTATGCTACGATACATACCACTTGCTCATCATGCCTCCCATATTGCCATGACAAGCCTCTAACCCACTTTGTCCTAGCAAACCGTTGTTTGGCTATGTTACCGCTTTGCTCAGCCCCTCTTATAGCGTTGCTAGTTGCAGGTGAAGATGGAGTTTGTTCCTTGTTGGAACATGATTATTGTTGGGGTATCAAAATATCTCTTATTTAATTAATGCATCTATATACTTGGTAAAAGGTTGAAGGCTCGGCCTTATGCTTAGTTTTTTGTTCCACTCTTGCCGCCCTAGTTTCCGTCATACCGGTGTTATGTTCCTTGATTTTGCGTTCCTTACACGGTTCGATTATAATGGGAACCCCTTGACAGTTCGCCTTGAATAAAACTCCTCCAGCAAGGCCCAACATTGGTTTTACCATTTGCCACTTAGCCTTTTCCTTCCCTTGGGTTCTGTAGACTCAAGGGTCATCTTTATTTAAACCCCCCCGGGCCAGTGCTTCTCTAAGTGTTGGTCCAACTGAGCGATCTCCGGGGCTACCAGGGGAAACTCTGGGTTGGCCTACCCGACGTCTTGCTCATCTGGTGTGCCCTGAGAACGAGATATGTGCAGCTCCTATCGGGATTTGTCGGCACATCTGGGTGGCTTTGCTGGTCTTGTTTTACCATTGTCGAAATGTCTTGTAACCGAGATTCCCAGTCTGATCGGATTCTCTTGGGAGAAGGAATATCCTTCGTTGATCGTGAGAGCTTGTGATGGGCTAAGTTGGGACACCCCTGCAGGGATTTGAACTTTCGAAAGCCGTGCCCGCGGTTATGGGAAGATGGGAATTTGTTAATGTCCGGTTGTAGAAAACCTAAAACTTATCTTATTTAAAAGGCATCAACCGCGTGTGTTGCCGTGATAGTCTCTTTCCGGCAGAGTCCGGGAAGTGAACACGGTGTTGGAGTTATGCTTGACGTAAGTAGTCTTGGATAACTTGTTGATCATAGTTTCTCAGCCGTGCTTTGCCTTCTCTTCTCGCACTCATTTGCGCATGTTAGCCACCATATATGCTAGTGCTTGCTGCAGCTCCACCTCATACCTTTTCCCTACCTATAAGCTTAAATAGTCTTGATCACGAGGGTGTGAGATTGCTGAGTCCCCGTGACTCACATATTACTTCCAAAACCAGTTGCAGGTGCCGATGATATCATGCAGGTGACGCAACCGAGCTCAAGGCGGAGCTCGATGAAGATCGTGTTCTTTATGTTGTTCCGTTTCCAGTTGATCAGTAGTGAAGCCTAGTTGGGACGATCGGGGATCTGTGTAGCATTTGGGGTAGTCTTCTTTATTTTGGGTTCCGTAGTCGGACCTTGATTGTATCTGGTGATGTAATGCTTTGTTCATGTAATTGTGTGAAGTGGTGATTATAAGCCAACTATGTATCTCTTTCCCTTATGTATTACATGGTTGTGTGAAGATTACCTCACTTGCGACATTGCTTTCAATTCGGTTATGCCTCTAAGTCGTGCTTCGACACGTGGGAGATATAGCCGCATTGAGGGCGTTACACTTAATAGTAACATCAATATCTTCTATCTCAGCAGGTACAATATCATTCATAATTTCTTGGTACAAGGTATAAGGAATTGCACTCACACTAGCACCCACATCACATAAGTCATGATAACAACGATCTCCTATTTTAACAGAAACAACAGGAATGCCAACAACAAGTCTATGTTTATCTTTAGTATCAGGTTTAGCAATTCTAGCAGCTTCATCATAGAAATAAATAACATGCCCATCAATATTATCGACCAAGAGATCTTTAACCATAGAAATACTAAGTTCAACTCTAATTTGTTTAGGGGTGTAGGTTTTCTAGTATAACTCTTATGAACCATAGTTGAACCTTTAGCATGATCCTTTATTCTAACAGGAAAAGGTGGTTTCTCAATATAAGCAGTAGGAACAATAGGATCAACATTATAAGTAATAGTTTCTTCTTCAACTTTAATAGGTTCAACTACTTTCACTTCAATGAGAGGATGATATTTAAACCACTTCTCCTTAGGGAGATCAACATGAGTAGCAAAAGATTCACATAAAGAAGCTACCATCTCAGAGTCAAGTCCACATTTAGTGGCTAAATCACGAAAAGCATCAATATCCATAAAAGATTTAACACGATCAAACTTAAGGTTAATACCTGACTCCTTACCTTCGTCGAGTTCCCAATCTTTAAAGTTGCGTTTAAGTCTTTCCAATAAATCCCATTTGAATTCAATATCCTTCTTCATAAAAGAACCAGTACAAGAAGTATCGAGCATGGAGCTATCATTATGAGAAAGTCGAGCATACATTTTTTGAATAATAATCTCTCTTGAGAGCTCATTATTGGGGCATGAATATAACATAGACTTAAGCCTCCCCCAAGCTTGAGCGATACTTTCTCCTTCTTGAGGCCAAAAATTATATATATATATATATATATATATATATATATATATATATATATATATATATATATATATAGTTCTGATCACGATGAACCAGATGCATAGGATAAAACTTGTGATGAAATTCCAATTTCAATCGGTTCTAGTTCCATGATCCAATATCATCACATAGCCTATACCATGTCAATGCCTTTTCGTTCAAAGATAAAGGGAAGACCTTCTTCTCAACATCCTCGGGCATACCTGCAAGCTTAAATAATCCACAAACTTCATACACATAGATTAGGTGCATATCGGGATGTAATGTTCCATCTCCTGCATAAGGATTAGCTAGCAGTTCTCTATGATACCCGAAGGAATTTCATAATAAATATTTTCAGTAGGTGCAATAGGTTGAGGAGAAACTCTTTGCTCTTCCGGTCGAGGTGAAGATACCCCGAACAAGCCCCTCAAAGGATTATTTTCCATAGTAACAAGTGATAGTAAATTTCAGCACACTATATAAATGTCTCCTTACCAAATTCCACTTACCAAAGGCGCTTCACTCCCCGGCAACGGTGCCAGAAAAGAGTCTTTATTACCCACAATTATAGGGGATCTATCATAGTCCTTTCGATAAGTAAGAGTGTCGAACCCAATGAGGAGCGGAAAGAAATGACAACAGTTTTCAGCAAGGTATTCTCTGTAAACACTAAAATTATCAGTAACAGCTAGTTGTGTGATAATATAATTTGTAACGGGTAACAAGTAACAAAAATAAACAAGGGGCAGCAAGGTGGACCAATCCTTTTTTTAGCAAAGGGCAAGCCTGGATGAACTCTTATATAAAGCAAAGCACTCCCGAGGGCACATGGGAATTGTTGTCAAGTTAGTTTTCATCATGCTCATATGATTCACGTTCGTTACTTTGATAATTTGATATGTGGGTGGACTGGTGCTTGGGTGCTGCCCTTCCTTGCACAAGCCTCCCACTTATGATTAACCCCTCTCGCAAGCATCCTCAACTACGAAAGAAGAATTAAGATAAATCTTGTTGGGGAACGTAGTAATTTCAAAATTTCTCCTATGCACACACAAGATCATGGTGATGCATAGCAACGAGAGGGGAGAGTGTGATCTACGTACCCTTGTAGACCACAGCGGAAGCGTTAGCACAACGCGGTTGATGTAGTCGTACGTCTTCACGGCCCGACCGATCAAGCACCGAAACTACGGCACCTCTGAGTTCTAGCACATGTTTAGCTCGATGACGATCCTCGGACTTCGATCCAGCAAAGTGTCGGGGAAGAGTTCCGTCAGCACAACGGCATGGTGACGATCTTGATGTACTACCGTCGCAGGGCTTCGCCTAAGCACCGCTACAATATTATCGAGGACTATGGTGGAAGGGGGCACCGCACACGGTTAAGAATATGATCACGTGGATCAAATTGTGTGTCTAGGGGTGCCCCCTGCCCCCGTATATAAAGGATCAAAGGGGGGTGCGGCCGGCCAGGAGGAGGGCGCGCCAGGAGGAGTCCTACTCCCACCGGGAGTAGGATTCCCCCCCCTTTCCTAGTCGGAATAGGATTCAGGAGGGGGAAAGAGGAGAGAGAGAAGGAAGGGGGGGGGCGCCGCCCCCCTCTCCTTATCCTATTCGGACTAGGGGGGAGGGGCGCGTGGCCCAGCTCTGGCCACCTCTCCTCTCTTCCACTAAAGCCCACTAAGGCCCATATACCTCCCGGGGGGTTCCGGTAACCTCCCGGTACTCCAGTAAAATCCCGATTTCACCCGGAACACTTCCGATATCCAAATATAGGCTTCCAATATATCAATCTTTATGTCTCGACCATTTCGAGACTCCTCATCATGTCCGTGATCACATACAAGACTCCGAACAAACTTCGGTACATCAAAATGCATAAACTCATAATATAACTGTCATCGAAACCTTAAGCGTGCGGACCCTACGGGTTCGAGAACAATGTAGACATGACCGAGACACGTCTCCGTTCAATAACCAATAGTGGAACCTGGATGCTCATATTGGCTCCTACATATTCTACGAAGATCTTTTATCGGTCAGACCGCATAACAACATACGTTGTTCCCTTTGTCATCGGTATGTTACTTGCCCGAGATTCGATCGTCGGTATCTCAATACCTAGTTGAATCTCGTTACCGGCAAGTCTCTTTACTCGTTCCGTAATACATCATCTCACAACTAACTCATTAGTTGCAATGCTTGCAAGGCTTATGTGATGTGCATTACCGAGAGGGCCCAGAGATACCTCTCCGACAATCGGAGTGACAAATCCTAATCTCGAAATACGCCAACCCAACATGTACCTTTGGAGACACCTGTAGAGCACCTTTATAATCACCCAGTTACGTTGTGACGTTTGGTAGCACACAAAGTGTTCCTCCGGCAAACGGGAGTTGCATAATCTCATAGTCATAGGAACATGTATAAGTCATGAAGAAAGCAATAGCAACATACTAAACGATCGGGTGCTAAGCTAATGGAATGGGTCATGTCAATCAGATCATTCACCTAATGATGTGATCCCGTTAATCAAATAACAACTCTTTGTCCATGGTTAGGAAACATAACCATCTTTGATTAACGAGCTAGTCAAGTAGAGGCATACTAGTGACACTCTATTTGTCTATGTATTCACACATGTATTATGTTTCCGGTTAATACAATTCTAGCATGAATAATAAACATTTATCATGATATAAGGAAATAAATAATAACTTTATTATTGCCTCTAGGGCATATTTCCTTCAGTCTCCCACTTGCACTAGAGTCAATAATCTAGATTACACAGTAATGATTCTAACACCCATGGAGCCTTGGTGCTGATCATGTTTTGCTCGTGGAAGAGGCTTAGTCAACGGGTCTGCTACATTCAGATCCGTATGTATCTTGCAAATCTCTATGTCTCCCACCTGGACTAGATCCCGGATGGAATTGAAGCGTCTCTTGATGTGCTTGGTTCTCTTGTGAAATTTGGATTCCTTTACCAAGGCAATTGCACCAGTATTGTCACAAAAGATTTTCATTGGACCCGATGCACTAGGTATGACACCTAGATCGGATATGAACTCCTTCATCCAGACTCCTTCATTTGCTGCTTCCGAAGCAGCTATGTATTCCGCTTCACACGTAGATCCCGCCACGACGCTTTGTTTAGAACTGCACCAACTGACAGCTCCACCGTGTAATGTAAACACGTATCCGGTTTGCGATTTAGAATCATTCGGATCAGTGTCAAAGCTCGCATCAACGTAACCATTTATGATGAGCTCTTTGTCACCTCCATAAACGAGAAACATATCCTTAGTCCTTTTCAGGTATTTCAGGATGTTCTTGACCGCTGTCCAGTGATCCACTCCTGGATTACTTTGGTACCTCCCTGCTAGACTTATAGCAAGGCACACATCAGGTCTGGTACACAGCATTGCATACATGATAGAGCCTATGGCTGAAGCATAGGGAACATCTTTCATTTTCTCTCTATCTTCTGCAGTGGTCGGGCATTGAGTCTTACTCAACTTCACACCTTGTAACACAGGCAAGAACCCTTTCTTTTCTTGATCCATTTTGAACTTCTTCAAAACTTTGTCAAGGTATGTGCTTTGTGAAAGTCCAATTAAGCGTCTTGATCTATCTCTATAGATCTTAATGCCTAATATGTAAGCAGCTTCACCAAGGTCTTTCATTGAAAAACTCTTATTCAAGTATCCCTTTATGCTATCCAGAAATTCTATATCATTTCCAATTAGTAATATGTCATCCACATATAATATCAGAAATGCTACAGAGCTCCCACTCACTTTCTTGTAAATACAGGCTTCTCCAAAAGTCTGTATAAAACTAAATGCTTTGATCACACTATCAAAGCGTTTATTCCAACTCCGAGAGGCTTGCACCAGTCCATAAATGTATTGCTGGAGCTTGCACACTTTGTTAGCTCCCTTTGGATCGACAAAACCTTCTGGTTGCATCATATACAACTCTTCTTCCAGAAATCCATTCAGGAATGCAGTTTTGACATCCATCTGCCAAATTTCATAATCATAAAATGCGGCAATTGCTAACATGATTCGGACAGACTTAAGCATCGCTACAGGTGAGAAGGTCTCATCATAGTCAATCCCTTGAACTTGCCGAAAACCTTTTGTGACAAGTCGAGCTTTGTAGACAGTAATATTACCGTCAGCATCAGTCTTCTTCTTGAAGATCCATTTATTCTCAATTGCTTGCCGATCATTGGGCAAGTCAACCAAAGTCCATACTTTGTTCTCATACATGGATCCCATCTCAGATTTCATGGCTTCAAGCCATTTTGCGGAATCTGGGCTCACCATCGCTTCTTCATAGTTCGTAGGTTCATCATGATCTAGTAGCATGACTTCCAGAACAGGATTACCGTACCACTCTGGCGCGGATCTCACTCTGGTTGATCTATGAGGTTCAGTAGTATCTTGTTCTGAAGTTTCATGATCATTATCATTAGCTTCCTCACTAATTGGTGTAGGTGTCGCAGAAACAGGTTTCTGTGATGTACTACTTTCCAATAAGGGAGTAGGTACAATTACCTCATCAAGTTCTACTTTCCTCCCACTCACTTCTTTCGAGAGAAACTCCTTCTCCAGAAAGTTTCTGAATTTGGCAACAAAAGTCTTGCCTTCGGATCCGTGATAGAAGGTGTATCCAATAGTTTCCTTTGGATATCCTATGAAGACACATTTCTCCGATTTGGGTTCGAGCTTATCAGGTTGAAGCTTTTTCACATAAGCATCGCAGCCCCAAACTTTCAGAAACGACAACTTTGGTTTCTTGCCAAACCACAGTTCATAAGGCGTCATCTCAACGGATTTTGATGGTGCCCTATTTAACGTGAATGCGGCCGTCTTTAGAGCGTATCCCCAAAACGATAGCAGTAAATCAGTAAGAGACATCATAGATCGCACCATATCTAGTAAAGTACGATTACAACGTTCGGATACACCATTACGCTGTGGTGTTCCAGGTGGCATGAGTTGCGAAACTATTCCACATTGTTTCAAATGTACACCAAACTCGTAACTCAAATATTCTCCTCCACGATCAGATCATAGGAATTTTATTTTCTTGTTACGATGATTTTCAACTTCACTCTGAAATTCTTTGAACTTTTCAAACGTTTCAGACTTGTGTTTCATTAAGTAGATATACCCATATCTGCTTAAGTCATCTGTGAAGGTGAGAAATAACGATATCCGCCACGAGCCTCAACATTCATCGGACCACATACATCTGTATGTATGATTTCCAACAAATCTGTTGCTCTCTCCATAGTACCGGAGAACGGTGTTTTTGTCATCTTACCCATAAGGCACGGTTCGCAAGTACCAAGTGAGTTCATAATCAAGTGGTTCCAAAAGCCCATCAGTATGGAGTTTCTTCATGCGCTTTATACCGATATGACCCAAACGGCAGTGCCACAAATAAGTTGCACTATCATTATCAACTCTACATCTTTTGGCTTCAACACTATGAATATGTGTGTCACTACTATCGAGATTTAATAAGAATAGACCACTCTTTAAGGGTGCATGACCATAAAAGATATTGCTCATGTAAATAGAACAACCATTATTCTCTGATTTAAATGAATAGCCGTCTCGCATCAAACAAGATCCATATATAATGTTCATGCTCAATGCTGGCACCAAATAACAATTATTTAGGTCTAATACTAATCCCGAAGGTAGATGTAGAGGTAGCGTGCCGACTGCGATCACATCGACTTTGGGACCATTTCCCACGCGCATCGTCACCTCGTCCTTAGCCAATCTTCGTTTAATCTGTAGTCCCTGTTTCAAGTTGCAAATATTAGCAACAGAACCAGTATCAAATACCCAGGTGCTACTGCGAGCATTAGTAAGGTACACATCAATAACATGTATATCACATATACCTTTGTTCACCTTGCCATCCTTCTTATCCGCCAAATACTTGGGGCAGTTCCGCTTCTAGTGACCAGTCTGCTTGCAGTAGAAGCACTCAGTTTCAGGCTTAGGTCCAGGTTTGGGTTTCTTCTCTTGAGTAGCAACTTGCTTGCTGTTCTTTTTGAAGTTCCCCTTCTTCTTCCCTTTGCCCTTTTTCTTGAAACTAGTGGTCTTGTTGACCATCAACACTTGATGCTCCTTCTTGATTTCTACCTCCGCAGCTTTCAGCATTGCGAAGAGCTCGAGAATAGTCTTATTCATCCCTTGCATATTATAGTTCATCACGAAGCTCTTGTAGCTTGGTGGCAGTGATTGGAGAATTCTGTCAATGACGCAATCATCTGGAAGATTAACTCCCAATTGAATCAAGTGATTATTATACCCAGACATTTTGAGTATATGCTCACTGACAGAACTGTTCTCCTCCATCTTGCAGCTATAGAACTTATTGGAGACTTCATATCTCTCAATCCGGGCATTTGCTTGAAATATTAACTTCAACTCCTGGAACATCTCATATGCTCCATGACGTTCAAAACGTCGTTCAAGTCCCGATTCTAAGCCGTAAAGCATGGCACACTGAACTATCGAGTAGTCATCAGCTTTGCTCTGCCAGACGTTCATAACATCTGGTGTTGCTCCAGCAGCAGGCCTGGCACCCAGCGGTGCTTCCAGGACGTAATTCTTCTGTGCAGCAATGAGGATAATCCTCAAGTTACGGACCCAGTCCGTGTAATTGCTACCATCATCTTTCAACTTTGCTTTCTCAAGGAACGCATTAAAATTCAACGGAACAACAGCACGGGCCATCTATCTACAATCAAACATAAATAAGCAAGATACTATCAGGTACTAAGTTCATGATAAATTTAGGTTCAATTAATCATATTACTTAAAGAACTCCCACTTAGATAGACATCCCTCTAATCCTCTAAGTGATTACGTGATCCAAATCAACTAAACCATGTCCGATCATCACGTGAGATGGAGTAGTTTCATTGGTGAACATCACTATGTTGATCATATCTACTATATGATTCACGCTCGACCTTTCGGTCTCCGTGTTCCGAGGCCATATCTGTATATGCTTGGCTCGTCAAGTATAACCTGAGTATTCCGCGTGTGCAACTGTTTTGCACCCGTTGTATTTGAACGTAGAGCCTATCACACCCGATCATCACGTGGTGTCTCAGCACGAAGAACTTTCGCAACGGTGCATACTCAGGGAGAACACTTCTTGATAATTAGTGAGAGATCATCTTATAATGCTACCGTCAATCAAAGCAAGATAAGATGCATAAAAGATAAACATCACATGCAATCAATATAAGTGATATGATATGGCCATCATCATCTTTTGCTTGTGATCTCCATCTTCGAAGCACCGTCATGATCACCATCGTCACCGGCGTGACACCTTGATCTCCATCGTAGCATCGTTGTTGTCTCGCCAATCTTATGCTTCCACGACTATCGCTACCGCTTAGTGATAAATTAAAGCATTACAGCGCGATTGCATTGCATACAATAAAGCGACAACCATATGGCTCCTGCCAGTTGCCGATAACTCGGTTACAAAAGATGATCATCTCATACAATAAAATTTAGCATCATGTCTTGACCATATCACATCACAACATGCCCTGCAAAAACAAGTTAGACGTCCTCTACTTTGTTGTTGAAAGTTTTACGTGGCTGCTACGGGCTTAAGCAAGAACCAATCTTACCTACACATCAAAACCACAACGATAGTTTGTCAAGTTGGTACTGTTTTAACCTTCGCAAGGACCGGGCGTAGCCACACTCGGTTCAACTAAAGTTGGAGAAACTGTCACCCGCTAGCCACCTTTGTGCAAAGCACGTCGGGAGAACCGGTCTCGCGTAAGCGTACGCGTAATGTCGGTCTGGGCCGCTTCGTCCAACAATACCGTCGAACCAAAGTATGACATGCTGGTAAGCAGTATGACTTATATCGCCCACAACTCACTTGTGTTCTACTCGTGCATATAACATCAACACATAAAACCTAGGCTCGGATGCCACTGTTGGGGAACGTAGTAATTTCAAAAAAATTCCTACGCACACACAAGATCATGGTGATGCATAGCAACGAGAGAGGAGAGTGTGATCTACGTACCCTTGTAGACCGCAGCGGAAGCGTTAGCACAACGCGGTTGATGTAGTCGTACGTCTTCACGGCCCGACCGATCAAGCACCGAAACTATGGCACCTCTGAGTTCTAGCACACATTCAGCTCGATGAAGATCCCCGGACTCCGATCCAGCAAAGTGTCGGGGAAGAGTTCCGTCAGCATGACGGCGTGGTGATGATCTTGATGTACTACCGTCGTAGGGCTTCGCCTAAGCACCACTACAATATTATCGAGGACTATGGTGGAAGGGGGCACCGCACACGGTTAAGAATATGATCACGTGGATCAACTTGTGTGTCTAGGGATGCCCCCTGCCCCCGTATATAAAGGATCAAAGGGGTGTGCGGCCGGCCAGGAGGAGGGCGCGCCAGGAGGAGTCCTACTCCCACCGGGAGTAGGATTCCCCCCTTTCCTAGTTGGAATAGGATTCGGGAGGGGGAAAGAGGAGAGAGAGAAGGAAAGGGGGGCGCCGCCCTCCTCTCCTTATCCTATTCGGACTAGGGGGGAGGGGCGCGCGGCCTAGCCCTGGCCACCTCTCCTCTCTTCCACTAAAGCCCACTAAGGCCCATATACCTCCCGGGGGGTTCCGGTAACCTCCCGGTACTCCGGTAAAATCCCGATTTCACCCGGAACACTTCCGATATCCAAATATAGGCTTCCAATATATCAATCTTTATGTCTCGACCATTTCGAGACTCCTCGTCATGTACGTGATCACATCTGGGACTCCGAACAAACTTCGGTACATCAAAATGCATAAACTCATAATATAACTGTCATCAAAACCTTAAGCGTGCGGACCCTACGGGTTCGAGAACAATGTAGACATGACCGAGACACGTCTCCGGTGAATAACCAATAGTGGAACCTATGCTCATATTGGCTCCTACATATTCTACGAAGATCTTTTATCGGTCAGACCGCATAACAACATACGTTGTTCCCTTTGTCATCGGTATGTTACTTGCCCGAGATTCGATCGTCGGTATCTCAATACCTAGTTCAATCTCGTTACCGGCAAGTCTCTTTACTCGTTCCGTAATACATCATCTCACAACTAACTCATTAGTTGCAATGCTTACAAGGCTTATGTGATGTGCATTACTGAGAGGGCCCAGAGATACCTATCCGACAATCGGAGTGACAAATCCTAATCTCGAAATACGCCAACCCAACATGTACCTTTGGAGACACCCGTAGAGCACCTTTATAATCACCCAGTTACGTTGTGATGTTTGGTAGCACACAAAGTGTTCCTCCGGCAAATGGGAGTTGCATAATCTCATAGTCATAGGAACATGTATAAGTCATGAAGAATGCAATAGCAACATACTAAACGATCGGGTGCTAAGCTAATGGAATGGGTCATGTCAATCAGATCATTCACCTAATAATGTGATCCCGTTAATCAAATAACAACTCTTTGTCCATGGTTAGGAAACATAACCATCTTTGATTAACGAGCTAGTCAAGTAGAGGCATACTAGTGACACTCTGTTTGTCTATGTATTCACACATGTATTATGTTTCCGGTTAATACAATTCTAGCATGAATAATAAACATTTATCATGATATAAGGAAATAAATAATAACTTTATTATTGCCTATAGGGCATATTTCCTTCAAATCTAACCATAGCATGAAACATATGAATCCAAATCAGCCCCTTCTGAAGCAACACATAAACAAGGGTTTAAGCTTCTGTCACTCTGGCAACCCATCATCTTCTTACTACTTCCCAATGCCTTCCCCTAGGACCAAATAATGGTGAAGTGTCATGTAGTCGACGTTCACATAACACCACTAGAGGAGAGACAACATACATCTCATCAAAATATCGAACGAAGACAAATTCACATGATTACATATAACACGACTTCTCCCATGTCCTCAGGAACAAACATAACTACACACAAAGCATATTCATGATCAAGATCAAAGGTGATGTGGAGCATCCCACATTCATCCCCATGTACACTCTGACTACTCTCCAAGCCCCAAGAGGACATACGACGAGACCTCGAACATACGCCATCGGACACAAGGTGAACTCGCTCCTCTCCGAATCGTCACTTTCCACATGTGAGACATGGCTACTACCTCAAACATGTGTGCTATGCATGACCAGGTACTTAGAGGAAAGCCACGGAGCCACCACATCCAATGGATGAGCTAGCGAGGACGCGAAGTACAAGGACCAAGAGAAGAAGCTGCCCGAAGTCTTCAGCCATCGGACGACCGGGCAACACCGGATGTCCGACGCCTGGGCATTCATCCAACAAGAAGGGCCAGCCAACGGAAGCTACAGCGGCCGGACGTCCGACAAGTACCGGACGTCCGACACACTCCAGCGATTGGACGTCCGACCGTCTCCGAAAATCCGACGCCACCTCAACCGAGCCAAAACGTCGGACGTCTGACAAGTACCGGACGACCGGACCCTCGCAAGCCACCAGACGCCAGGTACCTGTCGGACGACCGGCGCCTGTCTGTGCACAGAGATCCGGCTTGAGTCCCATGTATCCCCCACTTACCCCTTCATGTCCCTAGATTATATATACTCCTCCACCTCCTCCTAGTTAGGGTTAGCGTTGTGATAGCTCATATTAGAGATAGAGCCTCGCTCATCCATACAGATCTACTCCACGAGAGAGACCGCGACCTCTACGGAGGAGATCCACCTTGGATTCAAGACCCCTCATGGGAAGATCCCCTTGTGGATTTAAGACCTTCCCATGGAGAAGAACCGGTTACCTCTTGTATCGTCCTTTGTTGACTTTGGATCCTGTATCTCTCTTTGTGTTTCGAGGATCTAGCACATGTGTGATCATTCTTGTTGGTTTGAGTGATTCTCTCGTGTTTCCCCTCATGTTTCCCCTTGCGTTCTTCGGGTTATTCGCGGGATCCGCTCCTTTCGTGAAAGATCGGCCATCTAGGGTTCCACCCTACATCATCTTGGTATCATGAGCCACGTTGATCACGATTTCGGAGCCACCCCTCATTGTTTTCTATCCTAATTTTGTTGTGTTCTTCCCCAATTTCGAAAATCCCCACCAAAAATAGCCCCAATTTCTTTTGTGATTTATTGGTTTGACAAAGTTTTGTTCGATTTGATCCATGGATTTTGCTTAGTTTCAAGTGGATCTAGCATCTCAGCAAGTTTCCCCATCTTTCACCCACGGAATATCATCAATTTTGAGCCCAAAATCCCCAAATTCCGCCCAAAATCGTGCCCCGGATCTCGCATTGACCCCGAGCCACCGGACGACCGACGTTTTACGGACGTCCGGAGCCCCAGGAAACACCAGACGTCCGACCTTTTCTGGACATCCGGAACCCCTAACCGAGCCAAATTTATGGATTTCCGAGCCTGCCCGGACGTCCGGCCCTCGGACATCCGTCCTTTTACGGACGTCCGCAACCTGTAGTTTCTGATTTCGGCTGATTCTTGTTTCGGCCGTAACTAATTCATCCAAACTCCGATTTTGATCTTATTTAGCTCGTTTTGAAGCTCTTGACATCCCCCTTCCCACAAAAATACCACCAACATCTTTTGACTCCATCAAATTTTGACAATTTTGGCATCTTTGCCTAGGGCTCCCACCACATCATCCGCTACACCACCACCGACTTCCGCAACCTAACCCATTGTGATCCCCATTGCATATGTGGTTGCTTGAGTAGTGATTCGAGTCTCCTAAGGTGTTTCGGGTACCTAGGGACCGTTGCTTCCTCATCAACCACCACCACCACTTCCGCATAACCTTGCCCACCATACACTTCCACCACCCAACATGACCAAATTTTGTTTGACCTTATTTGAGTTGTGTGTTGTGTCTCCTAAGGTATTCTGGCTACTTAGGGACGGTGACCTCAACTTCGACAACATGTATAGCACACCACCTTACCCTCCATTTCCGCATTGCCTACTCGCAAAACCCATCATTGCATTTCTGCAATCCCATTGAGCTTCCGCAACCACCACCGCAATCCCGCTACCACCATTTGACATTTGAGATTTTGAGTTCGCGGTTTTCTGTTTCCTAAGGTGTTTTGGCTACTTAGGGATGAGTCTCCATCATCTTGGTATCTCCATCAAGATCACCGCCACTCATCATTGTCAAGGACGGTAACCTTCATATCATCTTGGTATCGTGGTATCCCTCCATTGTATATTCCCTTGCCTTTGCATTGATAACCCCTAGACCATTTTGCGTCACTTGCCTATCGAGACTACCTTTGAGTATTGCCGGCAACGTTACTTGTGCACAATAGTGGTCTACATGTTCCATTGCATACATACCATACCACATCATATTGGTATCATATCATCCCTTGTGCCACAAGTTTGTTCCCATATATACCCAATTGCTATCTTGGTTTGTGCATTTTGCATTCTGGCCATATACAATAATAATAATAATAAAAAAGCTTTTAAACAAAAGAGAAAGAGAAAAGAAGCTTGTAAGCAATAGCCATAGCATCCTACCACATTGCATATAAGATTGTCATATCCGATCATCTTGGACCATACCACCGGAACATCATACATAGCATACTTGGGATAGATAGTTGATACATTTTGCATCTTATAGGTTGTGCACAAGTGTCGTATTCGCCTATAGAGCAATCGTGCTAGCATCGCTCTTGAGTTGTGTAACACGAGCGTTTTCCGTGGATTCCATATTTTGTGCTCATCCTTGGTTGCACGACTCCATTTATCTATCCGTGTGTGCGTTTCAGTGTGCCATTCATTGCTATTGGTCTACTTGTTTCGCTAGCGAATTTGTGAATCTCTTTCAACATTATTGACTCTTGCTAACATTTTGCATCAAATTATTGTGCCACTATCCTCACCGAGCTCCACCATAAGCCTTATTTTGTGTAGGTGTGAGAAACCTACAAGAATTGGTACCAATTGTGCTATTTCCTTATTACATCATTGAGTTATCATTGATCCATCTTCAACATCGGTCAAGGTACATTTGGTATAGTTCTTCTAGTTTCTCCACTCATATTTGCTCGAGTACTGTGATGGATAGGCAAGGCTTTTCATCTCCGGTCTTCCACAACAACGACCATGTGAACAACTACATGACCAAAGCGTCAATCTTCGATCTACAATGACAAATGCAAGGCGCACAATCAAGATTGCGAGAGTGCATTGAGAACCTCTCCATCGACATTCGTCACTCCAAAGCAAGGAAAAGGGACTACATCGACAACAAGCTTTGCACGCAAAAGGAGGAGCAAGATGCATGGATGGCGTTGATTCGAGCCTTGTTGATCAGCCGTTCTTCCCCTTCATCATCCTCAAGGCGGCGACATTCAAGTCACAAGTCTTCGGAGCGAAAAAATGATACAAGCGCAATTCGTCCACGTCCACATCTCCATGGAGACCACCATCATGTTCATGATACACATCATCATGAAGGGCAAGTCACCTCCAAGCAACATGTGCACAACGACGACGAACAACATCTACTACGAGCTCAAGTGCGACAACGACACCATCACCATGAAGATGCTCTCCAAGCGCCAATGTACAAGTCCCAACAAGCTCTACTTCATGCCAAGGCCAAGCCTCAAGAGCACAAGAGAAGACCATGAGACAAGCACCACCAAGAGCACGCTACGGCTACCACCACCACTTCGGCATCTTCGCCAAGTGCTATCAAGGCATCTTCGCCTTTGGATGTATGCCATCTTCGCCTACTTCTCGTGAGTTTGCCTACATCGACATCATCAAGTACAAGGCGACCACCTACGAGCGAGGGTGACACTTCCATCTTCGTAAGCCCCCCAAGGAAGATGGCCGAGCATGGGACTTTCCCTTCGCTCATGGAGACGAGCTATGAGGTGCCACATCATATGGGCCTCCAACAATAAGGCGGTGACAAGAAGGTCGAGCAAGGGCCATCCCCTTCGACCACAGCGGCGAGCACGAACCTCTTCAACAACTTGAAGATGACTCCCATATTGGACTCATACTCCCAGTCAAGCTACGAGACCGCACATGAGACCTTGTCTTTGGTCTTAGAGGAGAGCGATGATGTGCCATCTTCGGCCTTCATCCATGACTACGACCACGACATGATTGAGCATGGAGACGTTTGCACCAACATCTCTCTGACACCGACATGTGACGAGATGCCCCAATTGCCATGTGAGGAGAGCCACCACCACATGAGTGACTCCACCACACGTGACATTGAGAGCATTTCCTATGAGAGGATGAGTGTGACCACCACTAGCCCCACACTTGAGAGCATGCCACACATCCCATGTGAGGTTGAGAGCCATTTGAGTGACTCCACCAACCATATGAGTGAGAGCATCCAAGAGGGAGTGAGCGAGCCACAACACTTAGTGAGTGAGGTAGTTGAGACGGCATGTGAGGCCACTTTGATTTCTAATGAATTAACCTCTACTCCTAATGTGTTTTCTTCTTTGGTGATAGGTCTCCTACATGACGACACGCCTATCCTCAACGAGTCCATACCTCAAATGGAGAGGGCGATGGCCATGGTGGACGATGATGCACCCCCACATGGTTCCATCAAGATGAAAATGACCACATGATGCGGAGCATCCCACGTTCATCCCCATGTACACTCCGACTACCCTCCAAGTCCCAAGCATACATAAGTTGAGACCTCGACTATTCGCCATTGGATGCAAGGTGAACTCGCTCCTCTTCGAACCATCACTTTCCATACGTGAGACATGGCTACTACCTCAAACATGTGCGCTATGCATGACCAGGAACCAAAAGGAAACCCATGAACAAGGAGGCGAGGACACCAAGCGCGAGGAACGAGAAGAAGAGCTGCGGAAGAAGCTCCAGCCACCGGACGACCGGTCGGGACCGGACGTCCGACGCCTGAAGACCCACCGGACATCCGGCCCGACCGGACGATCGGCGCGACCGCACCCGAGCCAACATCAGCGAAAGTCTGAAGCTACCGGACGTTCGGCACCCCCATCATAGAACGGATCCAGCGGACGTCCGGAGGAGATCGGACGACCGGATGCTCATGAGACACCGGACGTCCGGTACCTGGCTGTGTCCAGTTTTGGGCCGAGGCCCATGTACCCCTTCACTTCACCCCCATTTGCACTTAGACTATAAATAGACCCCCTATTCCTTCTAGGTAGGGTTAGTGTTGGTTTAGCTCATACTTAGAGATAGAGCTTCGCTCATCCACATCGGATCTACTCCTCATGAGAGACCGTGGCCTCTTCGGAGAAGGTCCCTTTGGATTCAAGACCTCCTTTTGGAGAAGAACATCAAGACATCCTCACGGAAAAGACTGGCTACCTATGTATCGTCCGTTGTTGACTTTGGATCTTGTATCTCACCTTTGTGTTCATCGATCTAGCGCATGTGTGATCTATTCTTGTTGGTTGAGTGATTCTCTCGTGTTTCCACTTGTGTTTTCCCTCGTTTTCCCCTCGTGTTCTTCGTGTTCTTAGTTGGGATCCGCTCCTTTCGTGAAAGATCGGGCGATTAGGGTTCTACCCTACATCATCTTGGTATCAGAGCCACACTGATCATAATTTTGGAGCCTCCCCCACCGTTTTCTAGCCTTCTTTTGCTTGATTTCGTCCTAAATTCGAAAATCCCCACCAAAAATAGCCCCATTTTTTTTGTGATTTGTTGGTTTGATGATGTTTTGTTGATTTTGATTCATGGATTTGCTTGGTTTCGAGTGGATCTACCATCTCCCCATGTTTCCCCATCTTTCATACACGAAATCTCATCAATTTTGACCCCAAAATCCCCAAATTCCGCCCAAAATTGCGCCCCGAATCTCGGATCTGGAGTTGACCCCGATACACCGGACGACCGTCACCTTACCGGACGTCCGGAGCCGCAGGAATCACCGGACGTCCGACCTTACCGGACGACCGGAACCCCCTAACCCGAGTAGAATCAGCAGATTTCTGACCCGACCGGACGTCCGGCGACCGGACAACCGTTTTTTCCGGACATCCGCTACCTGTAGATATCAACTTCGGCTGATTTTTGTTTCGGCCATAACTAATTCATTCGGAGTCTGAGTTTCGCGTTCTTTAGCTCGTTGGAAAGCTCTTGACATCCCCCTTCCAACAAAAATACTACCATCACCATTTGACTCCATCAAATTTTGACAATTTTGACATCTTTGCCTAGGGCTTCCACCACATCATCCGCTACACCACCACCGACTTCCGCAACCTAACCCATATTGATCCCCAGCGCATATGTGGTTGCTTGAGGAGTGATTTGAGTGTCCTAAGGTGTCTAGGCTACTTAGGGATGGTTGCTTCTTCATCAACCACCACCACCACTTCCGCATAGGCTTGACCACTATACACTTCTGCCCCCCCCCCCCAACCTAACCCAATTTTGTTTGTGTTGTGAGTTGTGTCTCCTAAGGTGTTTCGGCTACTTAGGGACCGTGCTTCCAACTCCGACACCGTGTATAGTACACCACCTTACCCTCCATTTCCGCATTGCCTACCCGCAAAACCCATCATTGCATTTCCGCAACAACCACCACATCCCGCTACCACCATTTGACATTTGAGATTTTGAGTTCGTGGTTTTTCCGTTTCCTAAGGTGTTTCGCCTACTTAGGGACGAGTCTCCATCATCTTGGTATCTCCATCAAGATCACTGCCACTCATCATCGACACGGACGGTAACCTCCATATCATCTTGGTATCGTGGTATCCCTCCATTGTACATTCCCTTGCCATTGCATTGATAACCCCTATCCCATTTTGCGCTACTTGCCTATTGAGACTAGCCATTTGAGTATTGCCGGCAACGTTACTTGTGCACATTAGTGAGCTACACCATACATTGCATACATACCATATCATATTGGTATCATATCATCTCGTGTGCCTCAAGATTGTTCCCGTATATACCCAACTGCTATCTTGGTGTGTGCATTTCGCAAAGTGTCCATATAAAAAAAGAATAAGCTTTTAAGCAAAAGAGAAAGAGTAAAGAAGCTTGTAAGCAATAGCCATAGCATCCACCACTTTGCATAAGATTGTCATATATGGTCATCTTGGATCAAACATCGGGAACCATAAATACATAGCATACTTCGGATAGAAAGTTTATCCATTTTGCATCTTATAGGTTGTGCACAAGTGTTGTATCCGCCTAGTGAGCAATCGTGCTAGCGTCTCTCTTGAGTTGTGCAACACGAGCATTTTCCGTGGATTCCACATTTTGTGCTCATCCTTGGTTGCACGACCCCATTTATCTATCCGTGTGTGTGTTTCCGTGTGCCACATATTGCTATTGTTCTACTTGTTACACTTGCGAATTTGTGAATCTCTTGCAACATTATTGACTCTTGCTAACATTTTGCATTAAATTTTTGTGCCACTATCCTCACTGAGCTCCACCATAAGCCTTACCTGTGTAGGTGTGAGAAACCGACAAGAATTGGTACCAATTGTGCTATTTCCTTGTCCACATTGGAGTGATCATTGATCCACTTTCAACTTCGGTCAAGGTACATTTGGTATTCGTTCTTCTCTTTCTCCACTCATATTGGCTCGAGTCTTGTGATGGATAGGCAAGGCATTTCATCTCCGGTCTTCCACAACAACGACGGCGTGAACAATTACATCACCAAAGCGTCAATCTTCGATCTACAATGACAAATGCAAGGCGCACAATCAAGACTGCGAGAGCGCATCATGAACCTCTCCATCGACATTCGTCACTCCGAAGCGAGGAAAAGGGACTACATCGACAACAAGCTTTCCGCACAAAAGGAGGAGCAAGATGCAAGGATGGAGGAGATTCGGGCCTTGATCAAGTCTACTTCCCCTTCGTCATCTTCAAGGCGGCGGCAAGCACATCGATCCTCTTCGGAGCGCCCAAGCGACACAAGTGCAAGACGTCCATGTCCACATCTCCATGGCGACCACCATCACGTTCGTGATCCACCTCGTCATGAAGGGGAAGTCACCTCCAAGCAACATGTGCACGACGATGATGAATGACATCTACTACGAGCTCAAGTGCGACAACGCCACCATCAACATGAAGATGCTCTAGATGCGCCTTCCTACAAGTCCCAACAAGCCCTACTTCACGCCAAGTCCAAACTTCATGAGCACAAGAAAAGACCGCGAGACGAGCACCACCAAGACGGAGCTACGGCTACACGAACCACTTCGGCATCTTCGCCAAGTTCTATCAAGGCATCTTCGCCTTTGGACGTACGACATCTTCGCCTACTTCCCGTGAGCTTGCCTACATCGACATCTTCAACTACAAGGCGACCAACTACGCGCGAGGGAGACACTTCCATCTTTGGAAGCCCCTCAAGGAAGATGGCCGAGCATGGGAATTTCCCTTCGGTCATGGAGACGAGCTACGAGGTGCCACATCATTTGGGCCTCCAACAACAAGACGACGACAAGAAGGTCGAGCAAGGGCCATCCTCTTCGACCACGGCGACGAGCACGAACCTCTTCAACAACATGAAGACGGCGCCAATATTGGACTCATACTCCGAGTCAAGCTATGAGACCGCTCATGAGACCTTATCTTTGGTCTTCGAGGAGAGTGATGATGTGCCATCTTTGGCCTTCATCCACGGCTACGACCACAACTACATTTGCACCAACATCTCTCCGACAACGACATGTGACGAGATGCCCCAATTGCCATGTGAGGAGAGCCACCACCACATGAGTGACATGAGTTACTCCACCACACGTGACATTTAGAGCATTTCCTATGAGAGGATGAGTGTGACCACCACTAGCCCCACACTTGAGAGCATGCCACACATCCTATGTGAGGTTGAGAGCCATTTGTGTGACTCCACCAACCATATGAGTGAGAGCATCCGAGAGGGAGTGAGTGAGCCACAACACTTAGTGTGCGAGGTAGTTGACATGGCATGTGAGGCCACTTTGATTTCTAACGACTTAACCCCTACTCCTACTGTGTTTTATTATTTGGTGCTAGGTCTCCTACATGACGACACGCCTATCCTCGACAAGTCCATACCTCCAATGGAGACAATGATGGCCATGGTGGAAGAAGATGCACCACCCACATGGTTCCATCACGATGAAGATGACCACGACTTGGTCTTCGACACCTAACCTACAACACATGAGCGATGCTCCATAGGTAACATAGGTGATAGTGCTTCTCTTGTCCCACTAGTGGACTATCTCACCAATGATTGCTTGCATGATGTTGATCCACCTATTCCCATGTTTCATGCTAGTGCGACTTCTTCATGTCATGACTCACCTATTTATGATAAATATGATGATGAGCATGTTGATTTGCCTAGTTGTGATCCTATGCTCCATAGGATATCATGTGAAAATTCTATTGGTCACATCATGTTTGACAATCCATTAACATTGTCATATGGTATGACTGAGATATCCCATATTGCATCATTTCAATCTCAACATAGTGACTATGCATGCCCCGTTACAATAAATCCCATTTGCACTTATGGCATAGATGACGAGATGATGGTCATTGCTTTTGTTTTTCTTGTGATGATATTGACATGCTTCCTTAACATGATTTGCGCAATTCATCTACTATGCCATGCCATGATCACATTGTTCCAAATATGCATTGTTTTGGATGTTGTCAATATTCTCCGTGTGATGTTTCCACTAATGATCATGAGGAGACCCCCATAGTTTCCTCGTGCATATTAGGAGATTTTGATGCATTCCATACATTGCATGATTCCCATAATTGCTTGCACCATATGCATTCCATGAATAACAATGCTCTACATATTTCTTGTGATGCATTACACAATTTGAGTCTCCATTATGCTATACATAACAACAAACCTCTCATGATGGATGACATGTTTCTATATCACGCATCTCATTTATTTGAGCATTGGCTATTTTGTGCTGACCAACACAAGCACGTGCGCATCATGATGGATTATGTGTACATCTACCACACACACACAATTTTCCCTTTGTCTTTGTTTTGTGTAGGTACTCACGTATACTCGTCAACCTCTCAATCCCAAGAGTTGATGACACGAGCTCTTGAGAGCAAAGATGACTTGGGATCCCGTGAACTATCCTTTCCACCACTCTCTTCGCGCAACGACTACGTGCATCTCTTTCACTTGGCTCTCACACGGCTATGGGCTATATACCGCTTCTCGCTTCTCGCTCATTTTACCATGTTCACTTTGCATGTTATGCTTGCTTCTATGCCTTTGCCATGCAATTGTGACCCTTGCTTGCATCTACCCATGATTCAAAATTATGTTACTCCTATGTGTATTTGCATGCTTGGTGGAGATCCTTGTTGCTATTGCCATGTTTATCATGTGCCCCATGCTATTGATGCTATTTTGCTCATATCTTGCTTTCATGCTTGTGCTATCTCATGTGAATTATTCATGCACACTATTTGCACCCATGACATGCTTGCCATGATTTCTTCTAGTATGTTGCATCTTCGCACTACTAGCTTGCTTGAATTGATCACCATGATTGCTTGCTTTGTAGCATCACCCATGTTCAACTCTTACTCGCTTTCTTGGGTTGATTACATATATGCTCGTACCTCTCACTTGATACATCTTGTTCATTGTCGCTTGCCTCCAATTATGCTTATTGATCTTGGAGACTTGGACACCTTACTTGTGATGCATGCTTGTTTGATTGAGCCTATTCTATTTGGTTGCTCACATCATATGCCTCCATACTATGAAATGCTCCCGTGTCCTATCTTATGATGAGCATGATGCATACACTTGTTGGGTATTTTACCACACGATTGATAGGTTTTGCACTTCCGCTAACCTCATTTGTTTTTCCGAGTGTTTGTCATGTTCTTTCATTTTGAAGGATTCACAAGACGGTGCCGTTATGCGACCACTTGGTCATGCGAAGGCATACACGATGTCCAACACCAACTTTTGTGACAATCTCCTAAAGGTGAACTCCTTCCCTTTGAGCCATCCTCAAATACGCATATTGGATGGGTCATTCTTTCATTGTTGTCTCCTTCTTCTTGTCTACATGTTGCACCTATTGGATGGATGACCGACATTGAATATTGGCTCTATGAACCTTCGCATTGAGGAGCGCTCGGACTTATTGGATGCACCTTCGAACCTCCACTCATGCCACGACATCGAGCATTGGTACACCAACACCTACATATTTGTTGATTGTGCTCACACTTGTCATGCTCATTGGACATCTTACACACATGATAAATTTGCATCTCATGCATGGATTGACTCCCATTACGATTGCCTTGTTGCATCTTGTATTCCCATGTCATCCATGATATATGAGCTTATGCATTTCCTTAGCAAATTTGTTGTGATCTTTCTTGATGGCATATTCATACATCATGATCATATTGCCCATCATCAATTGCATGATCACATACTCATCTTGAGCATCCATTGCCATATTCATGCTATTGATAAACCGTCTCACTATGACATCATTTTGCACCATGGTTGCATTCATCATATTCTTGCTTTTGCTACCATGAATGTTGTGCATACATTTCCATATCTTTTGGATAAGCTTCATGCACCTTGTCATGATCAATCTTGTTGCACGGACTCATTCTTACATGATGGACACTTTGTGTGCTCTAACCATTGTATTTCCGAGTATCGTTTGTGTTTGCTCTTTTTGCATCTATACCACTCCGGCGACACCTTGGAGTACTTGGATTGCGCAACGTCTTCCACTCCGTCCAACTACAAGTCCGTCCACGACTACCGTTTCCATGGTGATGAGGATCATGATCCGAGGTCGGATCTTTCCCAAGGGGGGGGGGGAGATGAGGCGGAGCATCCCACGTTCATCCCCATGTACACTCTGACTACCCTCCAAGTCCCAAGGATACATAAGTTGAAACCTCGACTATTCGCCATTGGACGCAAGGTGAACCCGCTCCTCTTCGAACCATCACTTTCCATACGTGAGACATGGCTACTACCTCAAACATGTGTGATATGCATGACCAGGAACCAAGAGGAAACCCATGAATAAGGAGGCCAAGACACCAAGCGTTAGGAACGAGAAGAAGAGCTACGGAAGAAGCTCCAGCCACCGGACGACCGGTCGTGACCAGACGTCCGACGCCTGAAGACCCACCGGACGTCCAGCCCAGACCGGGCGACCGGCGCGACCGCACCCGAGCGAACATCAGCGGAAGTCTGAAGCTACCGGACGTCCGTCACCCCCATCACAGAACGGATCCAGCGGACGTCCGGAGGAGACCGGACGACCGGACGCTCATGAGACACCGGACGACCGGTCCCTATCGGACGTCCGCTACCTGGCTGTGTCCAGTTTCGGGCCGAGGCCCATGTACCCCTTCACTTCACCCCCATTTGCACTAAGACTATAAATAGACCCCCTATTCCTTCTAGCTAGGGTTAGCGTTGGTTTAGCTCATACTTAGAGATAGAGCTTCGCTCATCCACATCGGATCTACTCCTCGTGAGAGACCGCGGCCTCTTCGGAGAAGGTCCCTTTGGATTCAAGACCTCCTTTTGGAGAAGAACATCAAGACCTCCTCACGGAGAAGACCGGCTACCTTTGTATCGTCCGTTGTTGACTTTGGATCTTGTATCTCACCTTTGTGTTCATCGATCTAGCGCATGTGTGATCTATTCTTGTTGGTTGAGTGATTCTCTCGTGTTTCCTCTTGTGTTTTCCCCTCGTGTTCTTCGCGTTCTTAGTTGGGATCCGCTCCTTTCGTGAAAGATCGGGCGATTAGGGTTCTACCCTATATAACCACGACTTGGTCTTCGACACCTCACCTACAACACATGAGCGATGCTCCAAATATAACATAGGTGATGGTGCTTCTCTTGTCCCACTAGTGGACTATCTCACCAATGATTGCTTGCATGATGTTGATCCACCTATTCCCATGTGTCATGCTAGTGCGAATTCTTCATGTCATGACTTACCAATTTATGATGAATATGATGATGAGCATGTTGATTTGCCTAGTTGTGATGCTATGCTCCATAGGATATCATGTGAAAATTCTATTGGTCACATCATGTTTGACAATCCTTTAAACTTGTCATATGCTATGAGTCAGATCACCCATATTGCATCATTTCAATGTCAACATAGTAGCTATGCATTCCCCATGAAAATAAATCCCATTTGCACTTATGGCATAGATGACGAGATGATGGTCATTGGCTTTTGTTTTTCATGTGATGATATTGCTATGCTTCCTTTACATGATTTGCGCAATTCATCTACTATGCCATGCCATGATCACAATGTTCCAACTATGCATTGTTTTGGATGTTGTCAATATTCTCCATGTGATGTATCCATTAATGCTCATGAGGAGACCCCCATAGTATCCTCATACATATTGGGTGATTTTGATGCATTCCATACATTGCATGATTCTCATAATTGCTTGCACCATATGCATGCCATCAATAACAATGCTCTAGATATTTCCCATGATGCATTACACAATTTGAGTCTCCGTTATGCTATACACAACAACAAACCTATCATGATGGATGACATGTTTCTATATCATGCATCTCATTTATTCGAGCATTGTATATTTCGTGCTAACCAACACAAGCACATGCGCATCATGATGGATGATGTGTACATATACCACGCACACACAATTTTCCCCTTGTCTTTGTTTTGTGTACGTACTCACGTATACTCTTCAACCTCTCAATCCCAATAGTTGACGAAACGAGCTCTTGAGAGCAACGATGACTTGGGATCCTGTGAAATATCCTTCCCACCGTTCTCTTCATGCACCGACTACGCGCATCTATTTTACTTGGCTCTCACATGACTATTGGCTATTTACCATTTGTCACCTTATGCCCATTATATCGTGTTCACTTTGCGTGTTATGCCTATTTCTATGTCTTTGCCATGATATTGTGACCCTTGCTTGCATTTACCCTTGATTCACCATTTTACTACTCATATGTGTATCTTGGTGGAAATCCTTGTTGCTATCGCCATGTTTATCATGTGCCTCATGCTATTGATGCTTGTTGTGTTGGGAGAGTCATGATGTCCCATTACTATTCACATATGGCCTCTCGCCAATACATTGATGATACTTTGCTCATAACCTCCTTTCAGGCTTGTGCTATGTCATGTGAATTATTCATGCATACTATTTGCACACATGACATGATTGCCATGATTACCTCTAGTATGTTGCATCTTCGCACTACTAGCACACATCACTTGATCGCTATGGTTGCTTGCTTTGTTGCATCACCCATGTTCCTTTATTACCCGCTTTCTTGGGTTGATGACATATATGTTCATGCCTCTCACTTGATTTGTCTTGATCATTGTCGCTTGTCTCCAATTGTTGCATCTATGCTTACTGATCCTGGAGACTTGGACGTATTACTTGTGATGCATGCTTGTTTACTTGAGCCTGTCGTATTTGGTTGTTCTCACATCATATGCCTCCATACTATGAAATGCTCCCTTGTCCTTTCTTATGATGAGCATGATGCATACACTTGTTGGGTATCTTACCAAACGAATGATAGGTTTTGCACTTCCGCGAACCTCATTTGTTTTTCCAAGTGTTTGTCATGTTCTTTCATTTTGGAAGATTCACAAGGCGGTGCCGTCATGAGACAATTTAGTCATGTGAAGGCATACATGATGTGCAACACCAAAATTTGCGAGAATCTCCTAAAGGTGAACTCTTTCCCTTTGAGCCATCCTCAATTACGCATATTGGATGGGTCACTCTTTCTTTTTTGTCTCCCTCTTGTTGTCTACATGATACATCTCGCGAACGGAGGAGCGACATGGGAGATTGGCTCTATGGACCTTCAAGTTGAGGAGCGCTTGTACTTATTGGATGCACCTTCGAAACTCCACTCATGCCACGACATCGAGCATTGGTACACCAACACCTCCATATTTGTTGATCGTGCTCACACATGTCATGCTCGATGGACATATCATACACATGACAAATTTGCATCTTATGCATGGATTGACTCACATTATGATTGCCTTGTTGTATCTTGTATCCCCATGTCATCCATGATATATGAGCTTGTGCATTTCTTAGCAAATTTGTTGTGATCTACCTTGATGGCATATTCATACATCATGATCATATTGCCCATCATCAATTGCATGATTACATACTCATTTTTAGCATCCATTACCATGTTCATGCTTTTGATAAACCATCCCATTATGACATCATTTTGCACTGTGGTTGCATTGATCATATTCACAATGCATTTGTGTGCACAATGAATGCTTTTGCTCCCATGAATGCTTTGCATATCATTCTATATCATCTTCATAAGCTTCATGCGCTTTGTCACGAACAATCTTGCCGAACGGACTCATTCTTCTATGATGGACACTTTGTGTGCGCTAACCATTGTATTTCCAAGTGTACTTTGTTTTTGCTCATTTTGCATGTACCACATACCGGAGACACCTTGGAGTACTTGGATTGCGCCATGCCTTCAACTCCGTCCAATTACAAGTCCGTCCACGACAACTGTTTCCATGGTGATGAGGATCACGATCCGAGGTCGAATCTTTCCCAAGGGGTGGGGGGAGATGATGCGGAGCATCCCACATTCATCCCCATGTACACTCCGACTACTCTCCAAGCCCCAAGAGGACATACGAAGAGACCTCGAACATACGCCATCGGACACAAGGTGAACTCGCTCCTCTCCGAATCATCACTTTCCACATGTGAGACATGGCTACTACCTCAAACATGTGTGCTATGCATGACCAGGTACTTAGAGGAAAGCCACAGAGCCACCACATCCAACGGATGAGCTAGCGAGGACGCCAAGTATCAGGACCAAGAGAAGAAGCTGCCAGAAGTCTTCAGCCACCGGACGACCGGGCAACACCGGACGTCCGATGCCTGGGCACTCATCCAGCAAGAAGAGCAAGCCAACGAAAGCTACAGCGGCCGGACGTCCGACAAGTACCGCCACGAGACAGTGGCGCTTCGTCCCGAAAGCTTCCTTCTATTTTTTTCTAGGTTAAAACACACCATATAGCAGAGCATGGGCATCAGGGGCCTGCCAGGGGGCCCACAAGGATGGGGGTGCGGCGTCCACCCTTGTGGCTGGCAGGTGGGCCCCTCTGGTGCTTTCTTTGCCCAATATTTTTTATATATTCCAAAAATATTCTCCGTGAAGTTTCAGGACTTTTGGAGTTGTGCAGAATAGGTCTCTAATATTTGCTCTTTTTCTAGTCCAGAATTCCGGGTGTCGGCATTCTCCCCCTTCATGTAAACCTTATAAAATAAGAGAGAAAAGGCATAAGTATTGTACCTAAATAGGTAATAACAGCCCATAATGCAATAAATATCAATATAAAAGCATGATGCAAAATGTACGTATCAACCATGCATGTGCAAACCTTGATTGTAAACCTCAGGGCTTCCCATTGTTTACCTACAACACATATAAGGTAGTTAGTGATCAGGTTAAGTGAGGGTTTGCATGCTATTAGTAAAATATGTTGATAAAAAATAAGCACATTGCAGATTCATCAGATTAATTCAAGCCACATGGAATACCCATTTATCCAAACCAAGCATGATTAAGAAGTAGGAAATATAGCAATTGTATATGTTTCTCATGTATTAAGTGCAGCCAAATTCGATTATTCCTCACATGCACAACAATACAAAATTCTACCCATGACAACTGGACATCACATTACAGAATTGAACCAAGCAGTTAACTAAAAACAACAACAAATGAACCAAACATTAATAGAGCACCACATTGCACAATATAACATACTCCTAATAGAAGATCAGAGAGTTAACCAAACCAAGCATGCTTAACAACTTGGAAATATAGCAATTTTATTTGTTTCTCATGTATTTAGTACAGCCAAATTCGATTTATTTCTCACATGGTATACAATAACAGAATGCACCCACAACAATTCAACATCGCATCGTAGAATTGAACCAAACAGTTAACTAAATACCACAACAAATGAACCAAACGTTAACTAAGCACCACATTGCACAATGTATAACATACTAGAAGAATAAACAGTTAACCAAACCAATCATGCTTGACAACTTGGAAATATAGCAATTGTATTTTTTTCTCATGTATTTTGTAAAGAAAAATTTGATTTATTTCTACATGGAAGACAATACAAAATTGCACCCTGATGAATTGAACATCACATTTGCAGAATCGAACCAAACAATTAACTGAACACGACAACTAATTAACCAAACAGTTAATAAGTGAGCACCACATTGCACGACATATAGAACATATACACTAGAGCAACAGATTGCATGGTAAAATTAGATAGCACAATTCACTAGAATTTGTTAAGGAAAGCCAGTAGCTAGCAAACTGAACATGGGTCCTTATAGTGACCTAATAAGACAAGCTACTCCTCATTGTCGAAGATATTGATGATGATTGACTCCTTGGACATGGAAGAGGGCGAGGCCTCCGCATCGTGGGTGCCCTCGTCGTAGTGGTGAGTTGCCTAAGCCGCTCTAGGCATCAACCTGCTGGCTCTCGAGTTGAGGTAAGCACATGCACGCTGAGAAAACACCTCGTAGTCTTCGTCGAAGGCACCGAGGGTGGCCTCGAGAAAATGCCACGAATTGTTGTTTAATGCAGCCAACCGCATCGCGGCGTTGGCGTGCGAGGTGATGACCGTGGCTTCGACGGCGAGTTACTCCTCCAAGATCTGGGGGTCGGCACGAATGGCAGCCATCGCGACCTCATCAGTGCGTGCGGCCGCGATTTGCTTCACCGCTGCCTCCTTGAGCTCCTGGCTATACTACGTGCACAATGGCTTAGGGAGGTGCTTATTTGGTGGAGTGGTCGATGATTTGGGTGGAAGGTGTCGCGCTGGTGGTCGGGGCATGTGGGATATGGAAGGAGGAGGAGGAGGATGGGGGTCGGGTGTGGATTACCTGCGTGGATAGACGAGGCCGAGCAACATGAAGGAGGGTCACCGGCAAGGAGGCGGTGCTGGAAGCAAGGAGTGAAGGTTTCAACTTGGAAAGGAAGGCGGAAACAGGGGAAATGTGGCTTTTGGTATGGGGGAGGGGACTGGGAGGTAGATATTTCCGCGGAAGCCGAAAATTTTGAATCGGTTCAGCGAAAAAACTGGCACGCAAAGTGTCATCAGACACAGTCCCTTATTCAGCACTGTGTATGATATGTGAACATCACAAATGACTCAGATAGCTTAACCTATGTGTGATGAGTTTGAACGTCAAAAATTTTGGTTCAAATTTGCCTGGTTACAGTGGTCATCCACGTCATTGCACACGAAGGAGAATATAGCACACCCACACTTCTTAGTCGAGCAATTTCAGCAATTAAATAGAGCTAGCTGACCTAAACATTACTCTACAAAATTAAAGACCGACGCTCTTAATTAAACAAAACAAAGAGTACTACTACGGCTGGTGCTCGTCGATCTCCGCCTCCTCCTCCATGTCCAGCTCTCGGCCGAGTGGGCGGCCAAAGTTGCCCTCACAAATCAGGTCCACGTCGCCATCTTTCACCTGCGACGATTGAACAATGAAATGATATTTGGCGAGTGAGCTAGTATGATTGACAGGCCGGCTGTGGACTGTAGCCGGCGCACCTTCTCGCGTAAGTTGTATGCGTACTATACATCGACGGTGCTCCAGGATATTTTGTACTACATTTCACACGATTGGTGATAATAAACTGTGTGTGATCTACTTGTTTTTTCGTCTTGACGTGAATTACATAATGGGGTCACAGCTGCAAAGGATGGTGTTTGAATTGCTAGAACTTTCATCGGCAGTGAAAATGCAACTATAGGTGTGTCGTCAAAAAATGGAATTATTCAGGGTTCGTTTGGACATTTTTATATGTTAAATTGGTTTTCCAGACATTTCAGGTGCACAATTCAAAATTAAACTACATGCACATGCTCCGGTGCACCAAAATGGCTTGTAAAATGATATATGTGTCCATGGGTTGATGCTTATGTCCCATTCAAGAAATGGAGATGAATTTCAAAACCACGACACCATGGCTCTCCGGCAAATGTTGACGTGCTTGATTTTGTAATTCTAGTAAATAGAAAACTCGTCTGAAATTCATGAACCTTGGCATGCTATCATGGAACGACATCAACATGCTGGGGTAAGAAAATATTGTCCCATTTGGGGCAGGTTATGGTATAAGCTTCTCGCAAACCAGAGCTTCTCTCACAACAAGCCTGATGGTTTTCGTAGGGAACATGCCACCTTGGGGGACGAAACGATATTTGTTGCCTCTTCTTACTTTCAAATTTTTTCTTGTGCCAACATAGAACAACAAGAGTGTTGTGCAATTTTTGGGATTTTTCGGGGTTCATTTGGACATTTTTATACATTAGCTGAGTTTTCTATGCATTCATGTGCATAATTCAAATTTGAACTATATGCACATGCTCTAGTGCATATAAATGGGTTAAAAAATCAAATGTGTGTCCTTGGTTGCAACCTTTGGTCCCATGCAAGAAATGGGAATGAATGTCAAACACCTTTGCCACCGTCGCTCGGCCGCTAACATTGAGATACATGGTTTTAAAATTCTAGTAAATAGAAAACTCATCTGAAATTCATGAAACTTGACATGAAATCATGGAACGGCATCAACATGCAGTGGTAAAAATGTTGTCCCATTTGGGGCAGGTTGGGGTGTAAGTTTCTCACAAACCAGAGCTTCTCGCAACAAGCCTCATGGTTAAGGTAGGGAACATTTCACCTTTCTGGACGAAACGATATCCGTTGCCTCTTTGTGATTTCAATTTTTTCTCTAGTATCAACATAGAACAACATGAGTGTTGTGTTAAATTTTGGAATTTTTCGTGGTTCATTTGGACATTTTTTATACATTAATTGAGTTTTCAATGCATTTATGTGCATAATTTAAATTTGAACTACAGGCACATGCTCTAATGCATATAAATTTGTTGAAAATTCAAATATGTGTCCTTGGTTCCATGCTTAGGTCCCATGCAAGAAATGGGAATGAATGTCAAACACCCTGCCACCGTCACTCGGTTGCAAACATTGAGATACCTGGTTTTTAAATTCTTGTAAATCCAAAACTCGTGTGAAATTCATGAAAATGGGCATGCTATCATGGAGCGGCATCAACATGTTGTGGTAAAAAATCTGTCCCATTTGGGGCAGGTTTGGGTATAAGCTTCTCACAACAAGCCTGATGGTTTCGGTAGGGAACGTGCCACCTTTGGGGACAAAACGATATATGTTGCCTCTTCTTTCTTTCAAAAAAATTCTAGTGTTAACATAGAACAACAGGAGTGCTGTGTTAAATTTTGGATTTTTTCAAGGTTCGTTTGGACATTTTTATAGTTTAACTGGGTTTTCTAGGCATTTTATGTGTGTAATTCAAATTTGAACTACATGCACATGCTCCAGTGCATATAAATTGGTTGAAAAATCAAATATGTGTCCTTAGGTACATGCTTAGGTTCCATGCAAGAAATGGTAATGAATTTCAAACACCAGGGCACTGTTGATTTCTGGCAAAGCATTGAAATACTTTGTTTTTAAATTCTAGTAAATCCAAAACTCGTCTGAAATTCATGAAACTTGGCATGCTATCATGGAATGGCACCCGACATGCTGTGGTATTTTTCGTGTCAATTTTGAGAGAAGGTGCACTCGAATAACATCCAACAAAGGCATTTTGAAACAAATAGACACTCTAACATCACACACATTTTAGATAGAACACCCGTATGTAAACCGACAGCTTCCCCAGTAAGCCAAGGGAAAATGTGCCGAGCAGGATTTTTGCAGCTCTTCATCGCAAACTTTTTAGATAGAACACCTATATGCAAAGTGAGTGTTGGGAGCGTAGCATGCAATTTAAAAAAATTCCTACTCTCATGCAAGATCTATCTAGGAGATGCATAGCAACGAGAGGGGGAGAGTGTGTCCACGTACCCTCGTAGACCGAAAGCGGAACCGTTTGACAACGCGGTTGATGTAGTCGATCTTCCTCTAGATCCGACCGATAAAGAACCAAACGTACGACACCTCCGAGTTTTGCATATGTTCTGCTCAATGACGTCCCTCCTCCCCTTGATCTAGCAAAGGTGTCGAGAAAGAGGATGAGTTCCGTTAGCACGACGGCGTGGTGATGGTGATGGTGAAGTGATCCGTGTAGGGCTTCGCCTAAGCACTACGAAGATATGGCCGAAGGCGTAAACTGTGGAGGGGGCGCCGCACATGGCTAACAATTGTTGGTTTGTGTTCTAGGTGCCCCCTCCCCACGTATATATAGGTGGGATAGGGAGGGGACAAGCAAGGGGGCGCCCCAAGTAGGAGGAATCCTACTTGTGGTCCTCCCCAATTCGGCCCCCCTTCCTTTTTTTGCCAGAGAGAAAAGGGAAGGGGGAAGGGAGAAAGGAAGGGGGGGCAAACCCTGTTGTTCCTTCTCCAATCCGGCCTCCTACCTAAGGGGGGTGCACCACCCCTTGTGGGCTGGTGTGCTCCCATCTGATGGCCCATACGGCCCATATATTCCCCCCGGGGGTTCCGATAACCCCCCACCCCCAGTACTACGATAAATACCCGATACTATCCGAAACACTTCCAGTGTCCAAATACTATCATCCTATATATCAATCTTTACCTCTCGACCATTTCGAGGCTCCTCGTCATGTTCGTGATCTCATCCGGAACTCCGAACAACATTCGATAACAAAATCACATAACTCATATAATACTAAATCGACATCGAACATTAAGCGTGCGGACCCTACGGGTTTGAGAACTATGTAGACATGATCGAGAGACCTCTCTGGTCAATAACCAATAGCAGAATCTGGATGCTCATATTGGCTGCTACATATTCTACGAAGATCTTTATCGGTCAAACGGTGATGACAACATACGTTATTCCCTTTGTCATCGGTATGTTACTTTCCTGAGATTCGATCATCGGTATCTTCATACCTAGTTCAATCTTGTTACCGGCAAGTCTTTTTACTCGTTCCGTAATACATCATCCACAACTAACTCATTAGTCACTTTCCTTGCAAGGCTTCTTATGATGTGCATTACCGAGAGGGCCCAGAGATACCTCTCTGATACTCGGAGTGACAAATCCTAATCTTGATCTACGGCAACCCAACAAACACCTTCGGTGATACCTGTAGAGCATCTTTATAATCACCCAGTTACGTTGTGACGTTTGATAGCACACAAGGCATTTCTCCGGTATCTGGGAGTTGCATAATTTTGTAGTCGAAGGAATTTGTATTTGACATGCAGAAAGAAATAGCAATAAAACTAAACAATATGCTAAGCTAACGGATAGGCCTTGTCCATCGCATCATTCTCCTAATGATGTGATCCCGTTTATCAAATGGCAACTCATGTCAATGGTCAGGAAACCTTAACCATCTTTGATCAACGAGCTACTCAAGTAGAGGCTCACTATGGACAAGGTGTTTGTTTATGTATTCACACATGTATTTAGGTTTCCGATCAATACAATTCTAGCATGAATAATAAACCTTTATCATGAATAAGGTAATATAAAATAACAACTTTATAATTGCCTCTAGGGCATATTTCCTTCAGTCTCCCACTTGCACTAGAGTCAATAATCTAGTTCACATCACCGTGTGATTTAGCACCCATAGTTCACATTGCCATGTGACCAACATGATGTATGGTGGAACCCTAGACGGCCGATCTTTCACGAAAGGAGCGGATCCCGCGATGAACACGAAGAACACGAGGGGAAATCACAAAGGGAAACACAAGAGGAACACTCAAACCAACAAGTATGATCACACATGTGCTAGATCCATGAACACAACGGGAGATACATGATCCAAGATAAACAAGGGACGATACAAGGTAACCGGTTCTTCTCCAAAGGAGTTCTTGATGGGGCCACCCAAAAGGGGGTCTTGAATCCAAGCTGGATCTTCTCTGAAGAGGGGCCGTGATCTCTCTCGTGGAGTAGATCTGTAATGGATGAGCAAAGCTCTATCTCTAATGAGCTACTACTTTGCTAACCCTAAGTAGGAGGAGGAGGAAGTCTATTTATAGTCATAGTGCAAATGGGGGTGAAGTGAAGCGGTACATGGGCCTCAGCCCGCAACTGGACACAGCCAGGGGTCGGACGTCTCATGGACGTCGGATGTCCGGCGACTCGGGACGGTCCGGACGTCCATAGATCTTCGGACTTCCGTAATTTGCGTTCTGTGAAGGATATGCCAGACGTCTGGAGATCCTTGGATTTCCGTAGATTACGGTCTGTTCACATGGAGATGGTCGTCCGGAGGGGCTCGGTGATCTGGGGCCTGGGAGGTGTCGAACATCCGGTCCAGGACAGACATCCAACCGCTGTAGCATGCGCTGGCATGGTTTCCTTGGGCTGGTGTGACCTTCAAGGGCCGGACGTCCAGGGCTGGCCGGTCGTCCGGTGGCTGGGGATTCTTCGCTTGTTCCTCGCGCTTGGTGTCCTCACCGTCTTGCCCATGGTCTTCCTCTTGGTTCCTGGTCATGCATAGCACATATGTTTGAGGTAGTAGCCATGTCTCACTTATGGAAAGTGATGGTTCGAAGAGGAGCGAGTTCACCTTGTGTCCAATGGTGTATAGTCGAGGTCTCATCTTATGTATCCTTGGGGCTTGGAGAGTAGTCGGAGTGTACATGGGGATGATCGTGGCAAAGATCCGACCTCGGATCGTGATCCTCATCACCATGGAAACGATTGTTGTGGACGGACTTGTAGCTGGACGTAGTTGAAGGCATGGCGCGATGCAAGTACTCCAAGGTGTCTCCGGTATGTGGGACATGCAAAATGAGCAAACACAAAGTACACTTGGAAATACAATGGTTAGCGCACACAAAGTGGCCGTCATGTGAGAATGAGTCTGTTCGGTAAGATTGTTCGTGACAAAGCACATGAAGCTTATCCAAAAGATGTAAAATGATATGTAAAGCATTCATGGGAGCAAAAGCATTCATTGTGCACACAAATGTGTTGTGAATATGATCAATGCAACCACGGTGCAAAATGATGTCATAGTGAGATGTATTATCAATATCATGAATATGGCAATGGATGTTCAATATGGATATGTTATCATGCAATTGATGGTAGGCAATATGATCATGATGTATGGAGATGCCATCAACAAATATCACAACAAATTTTCTAAGGAAATGCACAAGCTCTCATGGATGACATGGGAATACAAGATGCAACAAGGCAATCATAATGTGGGTCAATCCATGCATAAGATGCAAAATTGTCATGTGTATGATATGTCCATCGACCATGACATGTGTGAGCACAATCAACAGATATGGAGGTGTTGGTGTACCAATGCTCGATGTCGTGGCATGAGTGGAGGTTCGAAGGTGCATCCAACAAGTCCAAGTGCTCCTCAATGTGAAGGTCCATAGAGCCAATCTTCAATGTCGGTCCTCCATCCAATATGTGCAACATGTAGACAAGAAGAAGGAAAGAACAATGAAAGAATGACCCATCCAATATGCGTATGTGAGGATGGATCAAAGGGAAGGAGGTCACCTTTAGGAGATTCTCGCAAATGTTGGTGTTGCACATCGTGTATGCCTTCGCATGACCAAGTTGTCGCACGACGCCTTGTGAATCCCCCAAAATGAAAGAACATGACAAACACTCGGAAAAACAAATGAGGTTAGCGGAAGTGCAAAACCTATCATTCGTGTGGTACGATACCCAACAAGTGTATGCATCATGCTCATCATAAGAAAGGACAAGGGAGCATTTCATAGTATGGGGGCATATGATGCGAGAGCAACCAAATACAATAGGCTCAAGTAAACAAGCATGCAACACAAATAATATGTCCAAGGCTCCAAGATCAATAAGCATAGATGCAACAATTGGAGGCAAGCGACAAGGAACAAGGTGTATCGTGAGAGAGGCACGAACATATATGTCATCAACCCAAGAAAGCGAGTAATTTTGAAACATGGGTGATGCGACAAAGTAAGCAATCATAGTGATCAAGTCAAGCAAGCTAGTAGTGCAAAGATGCAACGTACTAGAAGGAATCATGGCAAGCATGTCATGGGTGCAAATAGTGTACATGAGTAATTCACATGACATAGCACAAGCATGAAAGCAAGATATGAGCAAAATATCATCAATGTATTGGTGAGAAGTCCTAGGTAAATAGCAATGGAACATCATGACTCTCCCAACACAAGAATCAACAATAGTATATGGCACAAGGAAAACATGGTAATAGCGACAAGGATGTAGCGACCCGACCTCAGACGGTCAAGTCTCTGTGCTTAAGTGTCATCCCTGGATCGCTATGCTGACACACACAATACTCGAGGATTTATAACAGAGGTAAATCAGATGTATAAATAATGTAAATACTATTACCTCAATCCAAATAGCGGAAGTAACAACAAGGTTGTGGATTCCCATCAACACCAACGACAAAGTTGAGTGTAGAAATCGTAACCCTAACGTATCACTTACTCGTCGTAAGAATCCTGCAACATGAGACATTGCAACCACAAAGGGTCAGTACATTGAATGTACTGGCAAATTCACACCATAGGATAATGATGAATAATAACTATCACTACATGCATACATGGCTGTTGGAGGCTCAATGGTTATAATGTTTTTGCGAAAAGCCAAATTTTCCCTACTTCAAAGGAATATATTTTATTTAACTACAAAGTTGGTTTGATAAATATTGAGAAGGTTCCTCCAACTCAATCCCAAAATAATAATCATTAACCCAATAAAATTAATTAAATCAAGTGTTGAGATCAACATGATAATTCAAGAACCAGATACTCAAGATGTCCATAACCGGGGACACGGCTAACCATGATTAGTTTGTACACTCTGCAGAGGTTTGCGCACTTTTCCCCACAAGAATCGATCTCCTCCATTGGTTTTCTCGCACTACATGGTGTTTGAGAAACGGATGACCGAGACACAGTCTTTCCGAAGAGGTCCGCTTAACCGATAGATAGGCCGGTACACCTACAATCCCCTACATCTGCTAGCCCATCATGGAAAGGTTTCCCACAACTTACTCAACTATGCCAGATCCCATAATGGCTTGTGGCTGCACACGGAAGTTTCTAGCATAATAATCTTATGATCCCTTTGAGCCTGGGTGGCCAACCATAGGATGATCACACGGTAACCCCGGGATCTCCTAGGACAACACTGGTATATCCCCAGGTGTCCGGGCAAGTCCACTACTATATCCCCAGGGTGCCCCTACCAATCCACCCAGATGTGTATTAAAGTAGCCACCTTAACTTAAACCTTAGTTAACAATAATCTCTCTCACATCTTTCACGAATTCTCTCAAACCAATCCACATCTACGAGCATAGCATAACAGTATAAGCATAACGCAGTAGTAACTCCCAAGGTTTGAATGCAGGACAATAGGTTCCTACCTCATCAACTACTTCCCAATACCCACATGTTATCAAATCCTAAGCATGCAATGTTTGAGGGTTGAAACTAATGCATAAAAACTGGGTAAAAGGGATACGATCAAAGTGTGAACTTGCCTCGTACTGTTGATGAAGATGATTCGCACTCATAACTCCTGACAGTTCTACTTGTCACACTCCGGTCAATCTATCGTAAGCAAGCAATAGTAACCACACATAAGCAATCATGCAAAAGGATCGAAGAAAAGATCTCGGAAAACTTCGAAAACAAGCAATTTACTCTTGTAATATAAAACAATTTCTAATAGTACCAAAATTAAGTGAATTTGTCCTTATTAGAAAGTTTAGGTCAAGAGATTCGATATGGAGAAAGAATCAACTAAATCGGAGTTATAAAACTCGAGTTACAGTCAAACGAAGTTCAAATACAAATCTGGTTGAATTCAAATTTTAAAACTTTCAAAAATATGTTTAAGTTGTTTTACTGGATAGAGGGGATCATAACGAAGAAGTGAGCATTGGATTTGGATACACGAGTAAAATGTTGTGCTAGTTTGAAAAGCACGGGCTAAACTATAAATAAAACATATACAAAGAAGTCCATGACTAAAACTAACAGAAAAAGAAAAAGACTAAATAATGAATGTTCGCTATTGACGCTAATGAACGAAAACCGTTCGCTATAGAACCCTAACTAACGAATGCTCACAAAAAACCTAAAATAATGAACCGGCTAAAACGAAAAAAACGGATCGGGTTATACAGGTTTGGCCGGTTCAATGGTTTTCCGCAGAAAACCAGCGACAGCGGTTTCTGGTGGTTCGGCGGCGGCGGAGGGGAGATCGACGGTGCGAGCGGCATCGACAGTCGGCGTCTCCGGCGGTGGTGCAGCGGCGCGAGTGGGGGCTGCTGTGCATCGGCGGCGGACAACGGCGAGGCGAGTAGCGGCGGCGCTGGAAGCGAGGCGCGACAGTGGTGTGCAGAGGCGGCGGCGGTGGAGTGCGAGGGCGGCGGAGGCGCAAGGAGAGAGAGAGGGCGGCACTATTTATGGAGGGGGAAGGCCTCGGGTGTTGCGTGGGCGAGGGGCAGAGCGTGGAGGAGACCGGGGCGGTCACGACGGCGTTCGGTGAGGGCGTGCCTGAGTCAGACTCCGGTCGGGCGCGGGAAAGATGGCCCCGACAGGTGGGCTCCACCTGTCGGCCTTAGCGGCGTGGCGGTTAGGGTGATGCGGGCGCAGGGCGCTGGGCTGCAGCCTGGCCCGATTGGCTGGGCCGACCCAGTTGGGGGAAAGAGCTTTTTTTAATAAAACGTTGATAGACAACAGAATAAAGAAAAACAAAAAAACATAATATAGGCATATTATATATCAAAATTTTCAGAAAAAGATTTTCTACATGATGAACATTTTTCTAAAGTCAAATAAAATCCACAAAAATTTAAATAAGCAAAGAGTGCTACTAAAGTAATAAAACCCAATAAAAATCATTTTAAAAATACCAAAATGATTTCAAATTTATTTCTCTCCAATTTTATGATGTAGGGAATCATTTGACCCTATTTTCCATTTATTTTATTTTTGGAGAAAAATAATCTGAATAGAAACCAAATAACTCTAAATTGAAGAATAATTTAAAAAGGACTTTAAATTTGATCCTTTTAAACTTTCAACTCATATTTCATACGTTTTGAAGAAGTCATTTTATCTTCTCTTATGAAAATCATTGAGTTGCATAAAGTTTCTGAATTTGAAATATTTCTCTATGAAATTCAAATATTTTCAAAAACCCTTTTCATTTATTTAAATGGAAGAAGTCATGTCATCTTCTCTCTAGGGTTTTGTATTTGAAAAGAATTTAAATTCACGGAGATCATAAATGCAAAATGAAAGTTTGGGAAAGTCCTTTTATTCCCTCTCATTTAACTTTCAAAAAGTTTCAAATTTCTCTCAATTTCACACAAGCAACCACACCGCAATCAAGCAATCAATCAAATCTATCTATTTAATATAACATTCCAAAATATAGAATTTTGGGATGTTACAAAGGATCTTCGCCAAACATGCAAATACACATAGGAGTAGCATAATGGTGAATCATGGGTAGATGCAAGCAAGTGTCACAATTGCATGGCAAAGGCATGGAAGCAAGCATGACATGCAAAGTGAACATGGTATAATGGGCATAAGGTGACAAGTGGTAAATAGCCCAAAGCCATGTGAGAGCCAAGTAAAATAGATGTGCGTAGTTGTTGCGCGAAGAAAATGGTGGGAAGGACAATCCATGGTATCCCAAGTCATCGTTGCTCACAAGAGCTAGTTTCGTCAACTCTTGGGATTGAGAGGTTGACGAGTATACGTGAGTACCTACACAAAACAAAGACAAAGGGAAAATTGTGTGTGCATGTACACATCATCCATCATGATGTCCACGTGCTTGTGTTGGTTAGCACAAAATATCCAATGCTTAAATAAATGAGATGTGTGATATAGAAACATGTCATCCATCATGATAGGTTTGTTATTATGTAGAGTATTGTTATGTGTGGAATGCATATGGTGCAAGCAATTATGAGAATCATGCAAACTATGGAATGCATCAAAATCTCCTAATATGTATGAGGAAACTATGGGGGTCTCCTCATGATCGTTAGTGGAAACATCACACGGAGAATATTGACAACATCCAAAACAATGCATATTTGGAGCATTGTGATCAATGAATGGTATATTAGATGAATTGTGCCAATCATGTAAAGGAAGCATGGAAATATCATCACATGAAAAACAAAAGCCAATGACCATCATCTCGTCATCTATGCCTGTAACGCCCGGATAATCATGCTACAGTAATCTCACGTTAATGGTGCCACGTCACCTCTGTCACTGTATTTAATCTCGGGTTAATTCGAAACCGTTGTAAATTCAAATTCAAATTAATGTCAACAACAAAAGTTTTCAAAAATTGAGACAAAAATGTTTGGTGTTTGCCGAATATTGCAAGGGTAATTATAGTGCAGCAAACATATTTTTAGAAAATGCCTAAATGATTTAAAATGAAATAAAACAGAATAGAAAATAAGTAAAAGAAAGAAAATACAAAAAAAAGGAAAAACCAAAACTAAAACTAAAAAAGGAGAAAGCCCCCCCGACCCCTTGGGCTTCGGCCCACCAGGCCGCAACGGACCGGCCCAGCCGGCCACCCCCCACTCTCTCCATAACCCCCTCCTCCCGAAACCCTAATCCCACGACCCCACTCACCACTCCCACTCCCCTCCGATTGGATCGGGATCGGGCAGCCCGACCCCATCGCCGCGCCATCACGGCCACCTCGTCCGTCGCCGACCGAAGCCCGCCTGGACCTCGCCGGAGAACGCCTCGCCGGACTTCCCCACCGGCTTGCTTCCTTCTACATGCGACGTCCCTGAACTCCACCTCGCGCCCCGTTGCCACTCCCCTACCGGCAATGTGAGCCCCGCCACCGCGCTCGTCTCCTCGCTCCCTCCTTCTCCCCCGCTGCACCCTCGCGCGCTGTTAGCCGCAGCCGCGGCTCCTGACCCGACCTCCTCCTCTCTGCGCTCCGTGCGTGTGTCGCGCCCACTACTAGTCGTGCTCCTCCGCGACGCCCACGGCCGCGTCAGCGCGTCGGACCGCGCCGACCCCGTCCAAGACTGCGTGCCTCGCTCCCCTTTCTCCTGCTTCCACCGCCTGCTCGCACGCAACCGCGTCGGATCCCTTCGCCAGAAACGGCCGGCCGGCGAACCCCGTCGTGGCCGCGCCTTGGTCGTCCCCTGCCGCTGCTCTCCGTCCGCCCCTGCTGCCGACTGCTGCATACCGCCGCGCTGCTCCCTCCTCGCCCTGTGGTGGTCCGGCCGCACCCTTCCACGGCCCCAGTGTCCTCCTCCGGTGGCCGCCTGCTTCGCCACGGCCCTGCCACGCCGTGGCCTCGCCGGCGCCCGCGCATGCAAACTGCCCCGGGCCTCCTCGCCCGGCGATCTGGGCGAACGCCCAGTTGGGCGCCGCAACGCCCGACCCACCCCGTAGCGCCCATAACCCGCTACGGCCCCTGTGCCACTGACACTAGGGGCCCACCCCCTGAAACGTTTAAAAAATGATGAATGAATAATAAAAGAAATAATAATAAAAATAATTAACTAATTAATTAGTTAAAGATATAATTAACTTAATTAATTTGGATTAATTCAATTAGACAATTAGACTAATTACACATTAGTTACCTAATTAACCTGATTAGATAATTAATTAAGTAGCCAATGATAGTGGGGCCCACCCCCTTAATTAGTCATGTTTAGATTAATTAAATCTGGATAAATAAATGTGTCAATGACGAACGGGACCCACCTGTCAGGTTTACCAGGTCAACTGCTGATGTCATGCTGACGTCAGCAAGCACTATTCTGGATAATGTTGATTTAATTAATGAAATAAATCCTAAAAATGATTTAAATCTTTTAAAATTAATATAAAACAAACCGTAGCTCGGATGGAAAAACTTTGTACATGAAAGTTGCTTAGAACAACGAGACGAATCCAGATACGCAACCCGTTCGTCCGCCACGCATCCCTAGCATAGCAACCACGCAACTTTCCCCCTCCGATTCATCTGTCCAAAAACGCAAAACACCGGGAATACTTTCCCGGATGTTTCCCCCCTTCACCGGTACTACCTCGTACTGCGTTAGGGCACACCTAGCATCACTCTTTGTCATGTCATGCATCGTCATGCATTTGTTTGCATTATATTTATTGTTTCTTCCCCCTTTTCTCTCGTTAGACACCGAGACCGATGCCATTGCTACCCAGTACGACTACGGTGTTGACGACCCCTCTCTCTTGCCAGAGCAACCAGGAAAGCCCCCCCTGATCACCAGATATCGCCTACTCTTCTCTATACTGCTTGGATTAGAGTAGTGTAGCATGTTACTGCTTTCGTTAATCCTATCCTGATGCATAGCCTGTCCTTGCTACTACTGTTGTTACCTTTACCTGCAATCCTAATGCTTAGTATAGGATGCTAGTTTATCATCCGTGGCCCTACATTCTTGTCCGTCTGCCATGCTATACTATCGGGCCGTGATCACTCGTGAGGTGATCACAGGTATATAAGTATACATATATACATGCTATAGATGTGGTGACTAAAGTCGGGTCGGCTTGTAGGAGTACCCGCGAGTGATTCTGATGTTGGGGGCTGAAGGGGCAGGTGGCTCCATCCTGGTAGAGGTGGGATTGAGTTCCCGAAGGCCCCCGATGGTTACTTTGTGGCAGAGCGAGAGGGCAGGTTGAGACCACCTAGGAGAGAGGTGGGCCTGGCCCTGGTCGGCGTCCATGGTTATTTCAAAATAACACGCTTAACGAGATCTTGGTATTTGATCTGAGTCTGGCTACTGGCCTATACACACTAACCATCTACGCGGGGACAATTATGGGCACTCGACGTCGTGGTATCAGCCGAAGCCTTCATGACGTCAGCGACTGAGCGGCGCGTGCCGGGTTGGACCGCGTAACGCAACTTCCTTTGTAATGGAGGTTGCTAGGTCTGCTCTCCGGCCGAGTTCGCAACATGCAGGTGTGCAAAGGGCGATGGGCCCAGACCCTTGCGCCATAGGATTTAGACCGTCGTGCTGACCACTCTGTTGTGCCTAGGTAGGGCTGCGACGTGTTGATCTTCCGAGGCCGAGCATGACCCAGAAAAGTGTGTCCGGACAAAGGGGATCGAGCGTGTTGGGAAATGTGGTGTACCCGTGCAGGGAAGTTGATCTATTCGAATAGCCATGTCCCTCGGTGAAAGGATGACCCAGAGTTGTACCTTGACCTTATGACAACTAGAACCGGATACTTAATAAAACACACCCTTCCAAGTGCCAGATACAACCGGTGATCGCTCTCTCACAGGGTGACGAAGGGAGGATCATCGGTTAGGATTATGCTACACGATGCTACTTGGTGAACTTACCATCTACTCTCTTCTCCTGCTGCAAGATGGAGGTTACCAGAAGCGTAGTCTTCGAAAGGACTAGCTATCCCCCTCTTATTCCGACATTCTGCAGTTCAGTCCACATATGATACCATTAATCCATTTGATACCAATGCATACATATGTAGTGTAGCTCCTTGCTTGCGAGTACTTTGGATGAGTACTCACGATTGCTTTGCTCCCTCATTTCCCCTTTTCTATACTCGATTGCTGCGACCAGACGATGGAGCCTAGGAGCCAGATGCCTCCATCGACGACGACTACTACTACTCGGGAGGTGCCTACTACTACGTGCAGCCCGCTGACGACAACCAGGAGTAGTTTTGGAGGATCCCAGGCTGGAGGCATGCGCCTCTTTCGATCTATATCCCAGTTTGTGCTAGCCTTCTTAAGGAAAACTTGTTTAACTTATGTCTGTACTCAAATATTGTTGCTTCCGCTGACTCGTCTATGATCGAGCTCTTGTATTCGAGCCCTCGAGGCCCCTGGCTTGTAATATGATGCTTGTATGACTTATTTTATTTGTAGAGTTGTGTTGTGATATCTTCCCGTGAGTCCCTGATCTTGATCGTACACGTTTGCGTGTATGATTAGTGTACGGTAGAATCGGGGGCGTCACAAGTTGGTATCAGAGACGACTGGCTGTAGGAATGCCCCTTCCACACTCCTTGGCTGAAATTGAGTCTAGACATTACAAAACTTTTTACTAACATGGTTGTGTGCCTTACGGGCCCACGTCGCCATCTGGGTGGTATTAGTATCTTTTACTCCTTGATCCTTACTCTGGGACTCTGAACTCTCTTCTACTCGGGTTAAACGATTTTACTAACTTTAACATTAGGATCCCGTGACCACGTTGACCCCAAAGTTGGATAAGCCCTAGTTATTCTTTAGAATAGTATTTGAACATTATCCACATTGTCATTTGACTCCTGTGAAAACATCTTTGTTTTCAGATGGAACCCACGAGACAGGTCGTGCGCCACACGACGGCCATTGGTGCCTCAGGATCACCTGCTGTGTTGGTTGAGATGATGACCTATCTGGGTTATCCCTGGCACCCTGAGTACACTGTCTACGAGGAGTACCAGGACTTCAACCAGGAGCAGTACCGTGCCATCGTCCACCTCTACTCTCGGGAGTATGACTCCACTACCGTGTTGCACACTGCTCATGGTGTTGGAGTGACTATCGATATGGCGGTCCACGATGCTGCTTATGCTGCTCTGACACGTCTTCGTGGAGAGTATCAGGAGTTGGACACCTCACCCCTTCGGGCACATTGCTATCGCATTCGATGTTGGTGCGGAGGGATACTACACTGCTGCCTACTCCACTGTCACCCGAGAGCCTTCTACCATCAGAACCTGGTTTTGCCTGCTGATGGGCTGGATAGAGCTAACCGAGCTCTTCGCCATGAGTTGTACACCACCCGTCAGCACCTGTACCATGCTCTGACGCTGTTGCACCCCTCTGTCCGATCTGGTGATCTGTCGTGTTCTGCAATCTACCCTTCCAGGACCGTGATGCCCCGAGGCGTCGGCTGGCCAGATGTGGGAGGCTACTCTCCCACACTTGGTCCTCTCTTGCCACCTGCTCATCGGGTTCCGCACCAGAGTATCTGCGGACCCCAGGCTACTCGCGTGGAGGTCTTCCCTTCACATCACTACCAGCTGTGAGGCTACACCTACCTCCACAGTTCCTCCTGGGACTGATGTAGGCTTTCTTGTTAGTGTTAGATGCATTCACCGCGAGCCTGCGTGCCGCCTATGATGTTCTTAGTCTGTGTACTGAACTCTGTGTACCGGACTCTATGCATGATCTCTTTTGTAAGCTGTGCCAACTACTAAGTGGTATCTATCGTGTTCCTTTCATTATGCATGTTTCATCATGAATGATTTTCGCCCTTGCAAATTCTCAATGCTGAACTACCCCTGTTATATATTAGAAGGATGGTTAGACCAGGTGGTCGTGGTCGTGGTAACCCTCCCCCACCCCCGCCTGAGTACATGGCTGGGATGATGCAACAGTTTGAGCTGAATCGCCAATTTATGGAGAACATTATGGCTCAGTTTCCTCGCCCCAATATGAACCAGCAGCCAACCCAAGTGACTCTGCAAGATTTCATGTGCCTCAACCCAACCGTGTACCGCAGGTCAACTCAGCCTCTGGATGCTGATGACTGGCTTCGTGACATCACCTATGAGATGGAGTCGGCTGATGTAGCCCCTGCCAACTATGTCACCTTTGCTTCCTTCTTCTTGAAGGGACCCGCTGCTCAATGGTGGGACAGCCACAGGCATACTCTACCAGTTGGAACAATCATCACATGGCCAGACTTCCAAGCTGCCTTCCGTGCTCGCTTCATTCCTCAGGGAGTCATGGACCGAAAGAAGCGCGAGTTCCGCAGCCTCACCCATGGCAACAAAACCATTGAAGCTTATCAGCGGGAGTTTCTGGACTTGTCCCACTATGCTGAAGAACACATTGCAACTGATGCACGCAGACAGGAGAAGTTCCATGATGGCCTTCAAGCTGACATCAAGCTCGCACTTCTAGTGCATGACTTTGCTGATTTCGCCACCTTGGTGAACAAGGCCATCAATGTCGAAACTGGTCTGCAGGAACACCAGATCTCTCATAGGCGCAACCGTGGCACGGGCTCATCTTCGGGCCCGTCCTCGTAGAAGCGTAGGATATGGATTCCCAACAGCATGTACCAGCCAACTGCACCTGCTCCAAGGCAGTCCTATGCTGCATCGCGTCTGCCTCCCCCACCAACTAGGTAGCCAAGAATTCCAGCTCCACCACCCCGAGCTCCTTTTCCCACTCCCAATAATGGTCTGTGCTACAAGTGTGGCCAACCTGGTCACCTTGCCAGGAACTGCTATCAAAATCAGAACCAGAATCAACTGGCCCTTCCCACAGCCGGCCGTGGAAGCAACCAGCCTCGCAACAACAATGCGAAGTCTTATGGCCGTGTTCATGCCAACCACGTTGATCTCAATGAAGTTCTAGACCAGCCTGCTACCGTGATGGGTACACTGCTCGTAAATTCATTACCAACATCTATTTTATTTGATACAGGAGCATCGCATTCATTCATATCAGCTGAGTTTGCATTCATGCATGGCATTAAATACGAAGAGATGAACACTGCGATTGTTGTACACACTCCTGCGGGCCAGTGTCAAACCTCTATGGTTAGTCACAACATTCCCGTTGCAATTGAAGGAATTGAATTCCTTGCCTCTCCCATCGTACTGAAGTCCTGTAGCATCGACCTCATTCTGGGAATGGATTGGCTGGAAGTGCATACTGCTTCTATAGTTTGCGCCACTAAGGTCGTCCGTCTGCTACACCCTTCTGATGAAATAATTGCTTACCAAGCTTATCTAGTTCAGAACGCCGAGGCATGACTTTATGCCTTGAATGCATTGAACGCTGCACCACTCGAGGGCATTGAAAACATTCCCGTCGTTCGTGAATTCCAAGACGTCTTCCCAGAAGAACTTCCAGGGATTCCCCCTGCTAGAGCTGTCGAATTCATCACCGACTTGAAACCCGGCACCACCCCTATAGCCAAACGACCCTACAAGATGCCGCCACATGAACTCATTGAGCTTAAGGAGGAAATCGACAAATCTCTTGTCAAAGGTTTCATTCACCCAAGTTGCTCTCCTTGGGGAGCACCTTCTCTCTTTGTTAAGAAGAAGGATGGGACAAACCGACTAGTCCAAGACTACCGTCCTATAAACCAAGCTACCATTCAGAATAAATATCCTCTTCCTCGGATCAATGATCTTTATGATCAACTGGCTGGCTCATCAGTGTTCTCCAAACTCGACTTGAGGTTGGGTTACCACCAGATCCGTGTTCGTGAAGAGGACATCCCAAAAACTGCCTTCGTGACTCGGTATGGATCATAGCAGTACACCGTCATGTCATTCAGCTTAACGAATGCTCCCGCCAACTTCTCTCGTCTGATGAACTATATATTCATGGATTACCTCGACAAGTTCGTCGTGGTTTATCTGGATGATATTGTTGTATTCTCCAAGAACAAAGAAGAACATGCTGAACATCTTCGTCTTGTGCTGGAAAAGCTTCGAGAGCATCAACTGTATGCTAAGTATTCCAAGTGTGAATTCTGGCTCCCCGAAGTAACCTATCTTGGGCATGTCATCTCCAAGGATGGTATTGCCGTCAACCCTGAACGAGTTCAGGCTATTCTCGATTGGACCCCTTCGAAGAATGTCAAGCAAGTCCGAAGTTTTCTCGGTCTCGCCAGCTATTGCCGTCGATTCGTCGAGAACTTATCCAAGATTTCCAGGCCTCTGACTAATCTGTTGCATAAGGGTGTCAAGTTCGAATGGACAAACAATTGTCAGGAAAATTTCCAGGCACACAAAGACAAGTTGACTTCTGCCCCAGTGTTTGCTCCACCTGATACTAAGAAGGACACTTCATCATTTACTGCGGCGCTTCCCGTCAAGGATTAGGCTGTGTCCTAATGCAAGAGCGCAGAGTGATTGCTTATGCCTCTCGTCAACTGCGCCCTCACGAAGAAAACTACCCAGTTCACGACCTCGAGCTTGCTGTTGTCATTCATGCACTGAAGCAGTGGCGACATTACCTTCTCGGTAATCGTTGCGAGATCTTCATGGACCATCAAAGTGTGAAGTATCTGTTTACTCAGCCTGACCTGAACCTCCTCAGCAGAGATGGATGAAGACTGTTGCAGACTTTGACGTGGGTATATCCTATACCCCCGGCAAGGCTAATGTAATGGCTGATGCCTTGAGCCGCAAGTCTTACTGCAACCACCTCCAGGTTCACAAAGTTCAGCCCTCGCTTGTCGAAGAATTTAGAAAGATGAACCTTCATATTGTTCCTCCTGGAGCACTCACTCCCCCTCCCCTAGAGTTTCAGAAGATGAATCTTCGTGTTGTTACTAAGGGTTCTCTAAATACCTTGGTTGTCGTACCAGATCTCGTAGATGGTATAAAGACTATTCAAGGTAATGACTCTGAAGTCCATAAGATTAAACGCCATCTAGCAGAAGGAAAGCCCTCATTCTTCACTATCGCCGATGATGGCGCCTTGTACTTCAAAGGCCACCTAGTGGTACCACGTTCGAGGAAAAACCTGGATCAGACTAAAAAGGTTATGAAAGAAGCTCATGATACGCCTTTGTCTATTCATCCTGGTAGTACAAAGATGTACCAAGACATCCGTCAAAGATTCTAGTGGTCTAATATGAAGCAAGACATTACTCGATATGTTGCTGAGTGTGACGTTTGCCGTCATATCAAAGCAGAGCATCAAAGGCCTGCTGGAACTCTGCAACCTATCTCTATTCTTGAATGGAAATGGGACCATGTTGAAATGGACTTCGTCACTGGATTTCCCAAATCGCAGAAAGGTAATGATGCTATTCTTGTCGTCATTGACCGGCTTTCTAAAGTTGCAGATTTTCTGGCGGTCAAAGAAACAATCAATGCCAGTCAGTTTGCAACTCTCTACATGTCTAGAATTGTTTCACTTCACGGTATTCCACTGGTTATCAGTTCAGACCATGGCAGCTTATTCACTTCAAGATTCTGGGCAAGTTTCCAAGAAGCTATGGGGACTCATCTGTCGTTCAGTACTGCGTTTCATCCTTAGTCGCAAGGTCAAGCTGAACGTGTCAACCAAGTTCTCGAAGACATGCTACGAGCTTGTGTAGTTTCCTTCGGCAAGAAATGGGAGAAATCTCTTCCATATGCCGAGTTCTCTTATAATAATAGCTATCAAGCTACTCTGAAGATGTCCCCCTTCGAAGTGCTATATGTACGAAAGTGTCGGACCCCTCTGAACTGGTCAGAAACTGGGGCACGTGCACTCTTCGGTCCGGATATTATCCAACAGGCCAAAGAACAAGTTCGCATTATTCGCAAGAATGCTCAGTCACGTCAGAAAAGTCAGTATGACCGCCATCACCAAGACATGGTCTATCAACCTGGCGAAAAGGCTTATCTTCGAGTTACACCAATGAAGGGTGCTCACCGCTTCGGGATCAAGGGCAAGCTAGCTCCTCGCTATATTGGCCCATTCACTATTCTCGAAAGGCGTGGAAAAGTGGCGTATCAACTGGAGCTTCCACCGAACCTTTCTCAGGTTCACGATGTATTCCATGTGTCATAGCTCCGCCGTTGCTTCAAGGATCCAATCTGAGAAGTGGATCATGAAGTGCTCGAATTGCAACAGGACCTCTCCTATAAAGAACATCCGGTCCGCATTCTCGACCAAGCTAAACGCCGCACACGTCAGAAGGCGATCAAGTTCCTCAAAGTCCAGTGGTCGCACCATTCTGAAGATGAAGCCACGTGGGAACGCGAGGATCGCCTACATGATGAATCCCCGCACTGTTTCCTTCTACCTCCTAAATCTCGGGACGAGATTTCTTGTAGTGGAGGAGATTTGTAACGCCTAGATAATCATGCTATAGTAATCTCATGTTAATGGTGCCACATCACCTCTGTCACTGTAGTTAATCTCGGGTTAATTCGAAACCGTTTCAAAATTCAAATTCAAATTAATGTCAACAACAAAAGTTTTCAAAAATTGAGACAAAAAAGTTCGGTGGTTGCCAAATATTGCAAGGGTAATTATAGTGCAGCAAACATATTTTTAGAAAATGCCTAAATGATTTAAAATGAAATAAAACAGAATAGAAAATAATTAAAAGAAATAAAATACAAAAAAGAAAAAACGAAAACTAAAACTAAAAAAAGGAGAAAGCCCCCTGGCCCCTTGGGCTTCGGCCCACCAGGCCGCAACGGACCGGCCCAATCGGCCACGCCCCGCTCTCTCCATAACCCCCACCCCCCAAAACCCTAATCCCACGACCCCAATCACCACTCCCACTCCCTCCCCCGATTGGATCGGGATCGGGTGGCCCGACCCCGTCGCCACGCCATCGCGGCCACCTCGTCCGTCATCGACCGGAGCCCGCCTGGACCTGGCCGGAGAACGCCTCACCGGACTTCCCCACCGGCCTGCTTCCTTCTACACGCGACGTCCCCGACCTCCACCTCGAGCCCCGTTGCCACTCCCCTACCGGCAATGTGAGCCCCACCGCCGCGCTCGTCTCCTTGCACCCTCCCTCTCCCCCGCTGCACCCTCGCACGCCGTTAGCCGCGGTCACGGCGCCTGACCCGACCTCCTCCTCTCTGTGCTCCGGCCGCACCCGTGCGTGTGTCGCGCCCCCTACTGGTCGCTCTCCTCCGTGACGCCCACGGCCGCGCCCGCGCGTCGGACCGCGCCCACCCCGTTCGAGACCGCGCGCCTCGCTCCCCTTTCTCCTGCTTCCGCCGCCTGCTCGCCCGCAACCGCGTCGGATCCCTTCGCCAAAAACGGCCGGCCGGCGAGCCCCGCCGTGGCCGCGCCTTGGCCGTCCCCTGCCGCTACTCTCCCTCCGCCCCTGCTGCCGACTGCTGCATGCCACCGCGCCGCTCCCTCCTCGCCCCGTGGTGGTCCGGCCGCACCCCTCCACGCCCCCGGCGTATTCCTCCGGTGGCCGCCCGCTTCGCCACGGCCCCGCCCCGCCGTGGCCTCGCCGGCGCCCGCGCCTGCAAACTGCCCCGGGCCTCCTCGCCCCGGTGATCTGGGCGAACGCCCAGTCGGGCGCCGCAATGCCTGACCCTCCCCGTAGCGCCCGTAACCCGCTACGGCCCCTGTGCCACTGACACTAGGGGCCTACCCCTAGAACATTTAAAAAATGATGAATGAATAATAAAATAAAAATAAAAATAAAAATAATTAACTAATTAATTAATTAAATAATTGATTAAAGAAATAATTAACTTAATTAATTTGGATTAATTAAATTAAACAACTAATTAGACAAACTACACATTAGTTACCTAATTAACCTTATTAGATAATTAATTAAGTAGCCAATGACAGTGGGGCCCACCCCCCTAATTAATCATGTTTAGATTAATTAAATCTAGATAATTAAATGTGTCAATGATGAACGGGACCCACCTGTTAGGTTGACCAGGTCAACTGCTGACATCATGATGACATCAGCAAGCACTATTCTGGATAATGTTGATTTAATTAATTAAATAAATCCTAAAAATGATTTAAATCTTTTAAAATTAATATAAAATAAACCGTAGCTCGGATGGAAAAACTTTGTACATGAAAGTTGCTCAGAACGATGAGACGAATCCGGATACGCAACCCGTTCGTCCGCCAGACATCCCTAGCATAGCAAACAGGCAACTTTCCCCCTCCGGTTCATCTGTCTGAAAATGCGAAACACCTGGAATACTTTCCCGGATGTTTTCCCCCTTCACCGGTACCACCTCGTACCGTGTTAGGTCACACCTAGCATCACGCTTTGTCATGTCATGCATCGTCATGCATTTGTTTGCATTATATTTATTGTTTCTTCCCCCTCTTCTCTTGCTAGACACCGAGACCGACGCCGCTGCTACCCAGTACGACTACGGTGTTGACGACCCCTCTCTCTTGCCAGAGCAACCAGGCAAGCCCCCCCCTTGATCACCAGATATCGCCTACTCTTCTCTATACTGCTTGCATTAGAGTAGTGTAGCATGTTACTGCTTCCGTTAATCCTATCCCGATGCATAGCCTGTCCTTGCTACTACTGTTGTTACCTTTACCTGCAATCCTAATGCTTAGTATAGGATGCTAGTTTATCATCAGTGGCCCTACATTCTTGTCCGTCTGCCATGCTATACTATCGGGCCATGATCACTCAGGAGGTGATCACGGGTATATAAGTATACATATATACATGCTATACAGGTGGTGACTAAAGTCGGGTCGGTTCGTAGGAGTACCCGCGAGTGATTCCGATGTTGGGGGCTGAAGGGACAGGTGGCTCCATCCCCGTAGAGGAGGGCCTGAGTTCCCGGAGGTCCCCGACGGTTACTTTGTGGCAGAGTGACAGGGCAGGTTGAGACCACCTAGGAGAGAGGTGGGCCTGGTCCTGCTAGGCATCCGTGGTTATTTCAAAATAACACGCTTAACGAGATCTTGGTATTTGATCTGAGTCTGGCTACTGGCCTATACGCACTAACCATCTATGCGGGGACAGTTATGGGCACTCGACGTTGTGGTATCAGCCGAAGCCTTCGTGACGTCAGCGACTGAGCAGCGAGCGAGGGGTTGGACCGCGTAACGCAACTTCCTTTGAAATGGAGGTTGCTAGGTCTGCTCTTCGGCCGCGTTCGCAACGTGCAGGTGTGCAAAGGGCGATTGGCCCAGACCCCTGCGCCATAGGATTTAGACCGGCATGTTGACCTCTCTGTTGTGCCTAGGTAGGGCGTGTTGATCTTCCGAGGCCGGGCATGACCCGGAAAAGTGTGTCCGGACAAAGGGGATCGAGCGTGTTGGGAAATGTGGTGCACCCCTGCAGGGAAGTTGATCTATTCGAATAGCCGTGTCCCTCGGTAAAAGGACGACCTGGAGTTGTACCTTGAACTTATGACAACTAGAACTAGATACTTAATAAAACACACCCTTCCAAGTGCCAGATACAACCGGTGATCGCTCTCTCACAGGGCAACGAAGGGAGGATCATCTGTTTGGATTATGCTACACGATGCTATTTGGTGAACTTACCATCTACTCTTTTCTCCTGCTGCAAGATGGAGGTTACCAGAAGCGTAGTCTTCGAAAGGACTAGCTATCCCCCTCTTATTCCGGCATTCTGCAGTTCAATCCACATATGATACCATTAATCCATTTGATACCAATGCATACATATGTAGTGTAGCTCCTTGCTTGTGAGTACGTTGGATGAGTACTCACGGTTGCTTTGCTCCCTCTTTTCCCCTTTTCCATACTCGATTGTTGTGACCAGACGATGGAGCCCAGGAGCCAGACGCCCCCGTCAATGACGACTACTACTACTCGGGAGGCGCCTACTACTACGTGCAGCCCGCTGACGACGACTAGGAGTAGTTTAGGAGGATCCCAGGCAGGAGGCCTGCGCCTCTTTCGATCTGTATCCCAGTTTGTGCTAGCCTTCTTAAGGCAAACTTGTTTAACTTATGTCTGCACTCAGATATTGTTGCTCCCGCTTACTCGTCTATGATCGAGCTCTTGTATTCGAACCCTCGAGGCCCCTGGCTTGTAATATGATGCTTGTATGACTTATTTTATTTGTAGAGTTGTGTTGTGATATCTTCCCGTGAGTCTCGGATCTTGATCGTACATGTTTGAGTGTATGATTAGTGTACAGTCGAATCGGGGGCGTCACAATGCCATAAGTGCAAATGGGATTTATTTTAATGGGGCATGCATAGCTACTATGTTGAGATTGAAATGATGCAATATGGGAGATCTCACTCATAGCATATGACAAGTTTAAAGGATTTTCAAACATGATGTGACCAATAGAATTTTCACATGATATCCTATGGAGCATAGCATCAAAACTAGGCAAATCAACATGCTCATCATCATATTCATCATAAATTGGTAAGTCATGACATGAAGAATTCACACTAGCATGAAGCATGGGAAAAGGTGGATCAACATCATGCAAGCAATCATTGGTGAGATAGTCCACTGGTGGGACAAGAGAAGCACCATCACCTATGTTACCTTTGGAGCATCGCTCATGTGTTGTAGGTGAGGTGTCGAAGACCAAGTTGTGGTCATATTCATCTTGATGGAACCATGTGGGGGGTGCATCTTCTTCCACCATGGCCATCGTTGTCTCCATTGGAGGGATGGAGTCCTCGAGGATAGGCATGTCGTCATGTAGGAGACCTAGCACCAAAGAAGAAAACATACTCGGAGTAGAGGTTAAGTCATTAGAAATCATACTGGCCTCACATGTCGTGTCAACTACCTCACTCACTAAGTGTTGTGGTTCACTCTCTCTCTCTTGGATGCTCTCACTCATATGGTTGGTGGAGTCACTTAAATGGCTCTCAACCTCACATAGAATGTGTGGCATGATCTCATGTGTGGAGCTAGTGGTGGTCACACTCATCCTCTCAAAGGAAAGGTACTCAATGTCATATATGGTGGAGTCACTCATCTCACTCATGGGATGGTGGCTCTCCTCACATGGCAATTGGGTCATCTCATGATATGTGGGTGTCGGAGAGATGTAGGTGCAAATGCCTCCATGCTCAATCATGGCGTAGTCGTAGCCATGGATGAAGGACGAAGATGGCACATCATCACTCTCCTCGAAGACCAAAGATAAGGTCTCATGTGCGGTCTCGTAGCTTGACTCGGAGTATGAGTCCAATATGGGTGTTGTCTTCATGTTGTTGAAGAGGTTCATGCTCGTCGCCGTGGTCGAAGGGGATGGCCCTTGCTCTACCTTCTTCCTTGAGGGGCTTCCAAAGATGGAAGTGTCGCCCTCGCTCGTAGGTGGTCGCCTCGTTTGTGAAGATATTGATGTAGGCAAACTCATGGGAAGTAGGCAAATATGTCGTACGTCCGAAGGCGAAGATGCCTTGAGAACACTTGGCGAAGATGCCGAAGTGGTTGGTGCAGCCGTAGCTCCGTCTTGGTGGTGCTCGTCTCGCGGTCTTCTCTTATCCTCATGAAGGTTGAGCTTGGCGTGAAGTAGGGCTTGTTGGGACTTGTGCATTTGCGCTTGGCGAGCATCTTCATGATGATGGCACTGCTAGGAAAACAGCTATAGATGAAATGGTCACTAATGGCGCACCACATATGTGGTGCGCCGTTAGAATATAGCAATGGCGCACCACATATAGGTATGCCATTAGTAATATATTACTAATGGCGCACCTGGTGTGCGGTGCGCCATTAGAAGTTTTGAAAAAAAAACAAAATTTGTTACTAATGGCGCACCGTTGGTGTGGTGCGCCATTACTAGTTGACATAGTAATGGCGCACCACACCCACGGTGCGCCATTAGAAGTTTTGAAAAAAAAATAAAAAAATTGTTAGTAATGGCGCACCAGTGGACAGTGCGCCATTACTAGTTTTTACTAGTAATGGCGCAGTGTCCACTGGTGCGCCATTACTAAGTTTTTTAAAAAAATCAAAAAAAAAAATCAAATTTTTTTATATTTTTTTCATAACTAGTAATGACGCACTGTGGGTGTGGTGCGCCATTACTAGTTTAACTACTAATGGCGCACCACCCCACAGTGCGCCATTACTAGTTTGCCCGACTTCACCCCCCCCCCCCCCCCGTGGACCGCCTTTTCAGTTTAAAAAAATATAAAAAATGATGAAAATGTCAAAAAATTAAAAGAAAATAAGTTTGCCATGTGATATGTGGTCTAGTTGTTGGGAAAATTTACAAATATAAATTTCGACTTTATTTGCAAAATCTCTGGAAATATGTAAAATGGGCATAACTTTTGCATACGAACTCGGATTAAAAAGTTTTATATATGAAAAATCATCTACTCAAAAAGTTACATCCGAATCTACCCCGTTAAACATTTTCAAAATCCCCAAAAACCTAACACAAAAAAAGTTACGGGGCTTTCAAGATCTAGAGGCAAAAAAATTCAAAAAAAAAGGTTTTGATTTTTTTTTTCAAAAAATGATACGTAATATGATCGAGAAGTTTGAAATATTTTTCAAAATTTCATCATAGTCATGAACATGAACAAAGTCCTAGACATCAACAAGGTATAATAGGATTGATATGCTAGATATATCAACAAGTGCCTGTGAAGTGAGTTGTTGCTGGGGTTGGATAAACTCTGAAGTTAAGCATGCTTGGGCTGGAGTAGTGTGAGGATGGGTGACCTTTCGGGAAGTTTGACCACGGAGTGTGATTTGACTTGAGATTAAGCATATTGACCCGAGATTAAGACATAATGACCTGAGATTAAGAAAAAAACGAAAAAAAATTGAAATTTTTTGAAAAAAAATAAAAAAAATTCTGAATTTTTTTTTTAAAAAAAGTTGTTACTAATGGCGCACTTCTATGTGGTGCGCCATTAGTATACCAGATACTAATCGCGCACCATGGGCCATACTAATGGCGCACCAGCGGTGCGCCATTAGAATACTAGATTCTAATGGCGCACCACAGGTGCGCCATTAGAAAAAAATTCTAATGGCGTGATGCTAGTGGCGCACCAGTAGTGCGCCATTAGTAGCGAAAATAGGTGCGCCACTAGCAGCCCTTTTTCTAGTAGTGTGGCATCATTGTCGTGCTTGGCTCGATGGCGTTCGTTGTCGTCATGCACATGATGCTTGTAGGTGACTTGCCCTTCATGATGAGGTTGATCACGAACAAGATGGTGGTCGCCATGGAGATGTGGACGTGGACGAATTGCGCTTGTATCGCTTGGGCACTCCGAAGATGATCGACTTGCTCGCCGTCGGCTTGATGATGATGAAGGGGAGGAAGGTTTGGCCAGCAAAGTCCGAATCTCCTCCATCCTTGCATCTTGCTCATCTTTTGTGCGGAAAGCTTGTTGTTGATATAGTCCCTTTTCCTCGCTTCGCAGTGGCGAATGTCAATGGAGAGGTTCTCGATGTGCTCTCTCAATCTTGATTGTGCGCCTTGCATTTGTCGTTGTAGATCGAAGATTGACGCTTTGGTGATGTAGTTGTTCACGTTGTCGTTGTTGTCGAAGACCGGAGATGAAATGCCTTGCCTATCCATCACAACACTCAACCAAATATAAGTGGAGAAAGGAGAAGAACTATACCAAATGTACCATGACCGATGTTGAAGATGGATCAATGATCACTTAATGATGTAACAAGGAAATAGCACAATTGGTACCAATTCTTGTCGGTTTCTCACACCTACACAAATAAGGCTTATAGAGTAGCTCGGTGAGGATAGTGGCACAAAAATGTGATGCAAATGTTAGCAAGAGTCAATAATGTTGAAAGAGATTCACAAATTCGCAAGTGAAACAAGTAGACCAATAGCAATGAATGGCACACGGAAACGCACACACAGATAGATAAATGGGGTCGTGCAACCAAGGATGAGCACAAAATGTGTAATCCACATAAAATGCTCATGTTGCACAACTCAAGAGAGACACTAGCACGATTGCTCAATAGGCGGATACGACACTTGTGCACAACCTATAAGATGCAAAATGTATCAACATTCTATCCCAAGTATGCTATGTATGATGTTCCGGTGGTACGATCCAAGATGATCGGATATGACAATCTTATATGCAATGTGATATGATGCTATGGCTATTGCTTACAAGCTTCTTTGCTCTTTCTCTTTTGCTTAAAAGCTTATTCTTTTTTGGCCACTTTTGCACAATGCACAAACCAAGATAGCAATTCTATATATGCGGGAACAAACTTGTGGCACAAAGGATGATATGATACCAAGATGATACCGATATGGTATGGTATGTATGCAACGTATGGTGTAGATCACTAATGTGCACAAACGTTGCCGGCAATAATCAAATGGCTAGTCTCAATAGGCAAGTAACGCAAAATAGGCTAGGGTTATCAATGAAATGGCAAGGGAATATACAATGGAGGGATACCATGATACCAAGATGATATGGAGGTTATCGTCCTTGGCGATGATGAGTGGTTTTGTTCTTGATATAGATACCAAGATGATGGAGACTCATCCCTAAGTAGCCGAAACACCTTAGGAAACGGAAAAAGAACAAACTCAAAATCTCAAATGTCAAATGGTGGTAGCGGATATGCGGTGGTTGTTGCAAAAGCTCAAAGGGATTGCGGAAATGCAATGATGGGTTATGCGAGTAGGCAATGCGGAAATGGAGGGTAAGGAGTTATGTGATTCGGAGTTGAAGGTCACCGTCCCTAATTAGCCAAAACACCTTAGGAGACACCACTCACAACTCAAACAAAAATAGGTTAAGTTGGGGGGTGGAACTGTATGGTGGGTAAGCCTTATGCGGTAGTGGTGGTGGTGGTTGATGAAGAAGCAACCGTCCCTAAGTAGCCTAGACACCAAAGGAGACTCAAATCACTCCTCAAGCAACCACTAATGCGATGGGGAACAAAATTGGTTAGGTTGCGGAAGTCGGTGGTGGTGTAGCGGATGATGTGGTGGAAGCCCTAGGCAAAGATGCCAAATTTCAAAAAGTTCGATGGAGTCAAATGGTGTTGGTGGTATTTTGTGGGAAGGGGGACATCAAGATCTTCAAAACGAGCTAAAGAATGTCAAAATCGAAGTTCGGATGAATCAGTTACGACCGAAACAAGAATCAGCCGAAGTCTGAAACTACAGGTTACGGACGTCCGTAAAAGGATGGATGTCCGAGGGCCGGACGTCTGGAGGGCTCGGAAATCCGTAAATTTGGCTAAGGTTAGGGGTTTCCAGTCGTCCGGAAGGTTGTGGACATCCGGTCATTCCTGGGCTCCGGACGTCCGTAAAAGTGACGGTCGTCCGATGTATCGGGGTCAACTAGGGATTTGAGATCCGGGACGCGATTTTTGGCGGAATTTGATGATTTTGGGGTCAAAATTGATGAGATTTCGTGGATGAAAGATGGGGAAACTTGGGGAGATGCTAGATCCACTCGAAACCAAGCAAATCCATGGAACAAATCCAACAAAACTTCGTCAAACCAATAAATCACAAAAAAAATTGGGGCTATTTTTGGTGGGGATTTTCGAAATTGGGGAAGAACACAACAAAATCAAGCTTGAAAACGAAAAGGGGAGGCTCTGAAATCATGATCAACGTGGCTCATGATACCAAGATGATGTAGGGTGGAACCCTGGATGGCCGTTCTTTCACAAAAGGAGCGGATCCCGCGATGAACACGAGGGAAACACGAGGGGAAATCACAAAGGAAAACACAACAGGAACACGCAAACCAACAAGTATGATCACACATGTGCTAGATCCATGAACACAAAGGGACATACATGATCCACGATAAACAAGGGATGATACACGATAACCGGTTCATCTTCAAAGGAGGTCTTGATGGGGCCACCCAAAAGGGGGCCGCGGTCTCTCTCGTGGAGTAGATCCATAATGGATGAGCAAAGCTCTATCTCTAATGAGCTACTACTTTGCTAACCCTAACTAGGAGGAGGAGGAAGTCTATTTATAGTCTTAGTGCAAATGGGGGGTGAAGTGAAGTGGAACATGGGCCTCAACCCGCAACTAGACACAGCCAGGGGTCGAACGTCCGGTGGGTGTCGGACTCTGGAGACTCGGGATGGTCCGGACGTCCATAGATCTTCGGACTTCCATAATTTGTGTTCTATGAAGGATGGGCTGGAGATCCGAAGATCCTCGGATTTTCATAGATTACGGTCTGTTGGCATGGCGACGGTCGTCAGGAGGGGCCCGGTCGTCCGGGGCCTGGGAGGTGTCGGACGTCCAGTCCAGGACAGGCGTACGACCATTGTAGCTTGCGTTGGCCTGGTTTCCTTGGGCTGGTGTGACCTTCAGGGGCCGGATGTCCAGGCCTGGCCGGTCGTCCGGTGGCTAGGGCTTCTTCTCTTGTTCCTCGCGCTTGGTGTCCTCGCCGTCTAGCCCATGGTCTTCCTCTTGGTTCCTTGTCATGCAAAGCACATATGTTAATGAGGACATCAATACCATTGTTACACCCACAGACCCTGCTACTATACATACTGGACCAATTACTAGAGCTCGCGCACGCCAATTGAATTATCAGGTACTCTCATTTCTTGGTAACGATTCTATTGCTCATGAGAATATGATGCTGCCTAAATTGGATACATTTGTTTTGCTTACAAATGAAGGGCCTAGCTTGGACAAGAAAGATGAACCTTGGAACAAGTTCAAGCATGGAGATGATGGCATGCGCAAGGGGATCAAGAACAGAGTTACAAGTGATGATTTCAGGACTTTGAAGCCACCATAAGGAGTGCATGAAGCCTTGGACGAAATATACAAGATGCCACTTCATAAATTTCGTTCAGAGGCTATTTTAGGTGCTGCGTCACCTTATTATTGGGCCAGGCCCATGTATTTTCGAAATACATAAGTATAGGCTGTTTTTAGAGTCCGTATGTGTGCGGAAACAATAGTTAGGGTTGGTTTCGGACCCCTCCTCCAAGGGCCACGAAATACCCCCTCTTCCTCCATATATACAGCCCTTAAGGCGTTGTTTAGACTTTGGGTTTTGTTTAGATTAAAAGTTAGCCATAGCTGCAACTTCGCGTACTTCATTTGTGTCCAACGACTAGACCAAGACGTCAGAGAACCCCACCTTGATCAATAAAGCTTTCATCTTATATTCGCAATATCCAGATTGCAATATCAGTTTCTTGCTTGTTCTTCATTTGCTCTCAAGAAACAGACCCTCGCGGTCAGGTTGATCGTGCTCCGGCATGGTCAATAACCCCTCGGAAGTTGGTTTAGCGATTGCTAAGGCGCGACGTCTCGCACGTTCGTAGTCGGATCGTCAAGGTCGACTCCCACAGAAACGATAGCCACCATCTCATCGAAACATCGGTACACCTTCGCCTCTATCAAGTGGTATCAGAGTTCCAGGTTGCTCGGTGAGATTTTACAGTTTTTTGTAGTTTAGATCGAGTCTGTTCTTCATACCTACAGTCCACAAAAAAAGCCAAAAAAATTAGGGTTAGTTCATCATATCCGAACCAATCTGAGCCTTTGCATAGTCTTTTAAGTATTTTGCTTTGTTGAATTTGCGATTGCATCGTCGTGTCTAGTTGCTGGTCTTAGAGTCTAGTCTTTTAGAGTTTCGAGTTCTGGTCATAAGTTGTCACGCCGCCGCCGCACCATCATCATATGTTTGAGGTAGTAGCCATGTCTCACATATGGAAAGTGATGGTTCGAAGAGGAGCGAGTTCACCTTGTGTCCAATGGTGTATAGTCGAGGTCTCATCTTATGTATCCTTGGAGCTTGGAGAGTAGTCGGAGCGTACATGGGGATGAACATGGGATGCTCCGCATCACAACACCCAAATAGTTTACTAGAGTCAATAATCTAGTTCACATCGCCATGTGATTAACACCCAAAGAGTACTAAGTTGTGATCATGTTTTGCTTGTGAGAGAGGTTTAGTCAATGAGTCTGCCACATTCAGATTTGTATGTATTTTGGAAATTTCTATGTCTACAATGCTCTGCATGGAGCTACTCTAGCCAATTTCTCCCACTTCCGATATGTATCCAGATTGAGACTTATAGCCATCCAGATTAGTATCAAAGCTTGCATCAATGTAACCCTTTACGACGAACTCTTTGTCACCTCCATAACCGAGAAACATTTCCTTAGTTCTCTTTAGGTACCTATGGATAATTTTGACCACTGTCTAGTGATCTACTCCTGGATCACTATTGTACCCCTTGCCAAACTCATCGCAAGGTTCACAATAGGTCTGGTACACAGTATGGCATACTTTATAGAAACTATGGCTGAGGCATAGGGAATGACTTTCATTCTCTCTCCATATTCTGCCATGGTCGGGTTTTGAGACGTACTAAACTTCACATCTTGTGACACAGGAAAGAACTCTTTCTTTGACTGACCCATTTTGAACTCCTTCAAAAATCTTGTCAAGGTATGTACTCATTGAAAAATCTTATCAAGCGTCCTGATCTATCTCTATAGATCTTGATGCCTAATATGTAAGCAGCTTCATCGAGGTCTTTCATTGAATTTTTTTATTCAACTATCCTTTTATGCTATCTAGAAATTCTATATCATTTCCAATCAATAATATGTCATCTACATATAATATCAGAAACGCTACAAAGCACCCACTCACTTTCTTGTAAATATGGACTTCACCATAAGTCTGTATAAAACCATATGCTTTGATCACCTCATCAAAGCGTATATTCCAACTCGGAGATGCTTGCACTAGTCCATAGATGGATCGCTAGAGCTTGCACACTTTGTTAGCACCTTTAGGATCGACAAACTCTTCTTTAAAATATCCATTAAGGAATACAATTTTGACATCCATTTGCCAGATTTCATAAAATGCGGCAATTGCTAACATGATTCGGACAGACTTAAGCATCGCTACGGGTGAGAAGGTCTTATCGTAGTCAACCCCTTGAACTTGTCGAAAACCTTTCGCGACAAGCCAAGCTTTGTAGATGATGACATTACCAACAGCGTCTGTCTTCTTATTGAAGATCCATTTATTCTCAATGGCTTGCCGATCATTGGGCAAGTCTACCAAAGTCCACACTTTGTTCTCATACATGGATCCTATCTCAGATTTCATGGCCTCAAGCCATCTGTCGGAATCTGGGCTCATCATTGCTTCTTCATAGTTCGTAGGTTCGTCATGGTCTAATAACATGACTTCCTGGACTGGATTACCGTACCACTCTGGTGCGGAACGTGCTCTGATCGACCTACGAGGCTCAGTAGTAACTTGATTCAAAGTTTCATCATCATCATCATTAGCTTCCTCTCTAGTTGGTGTAGTCATCACAGGAACGGAATTCTCTGATGTGCTACTTTTCAAATTGAGAGAAGGTACAATTACCTCATCATGTTCTACTTTCCTCCCACTCACTTCTTTCGAGAGAAACTCCTTCTGTAGAAATGTTCCATTTTGGCAACAAAGATCTTGCCTTCAGATATGTGATAGAAGGTGTACCCAATTGTTTCCTTAGAGTATCGTATCAAGATACACTTCTCCAATTTGGGTTCGAGCTTATGAGGTTGAAGCCTTTTGACATAAGTGTTGCAACCCCAAACTTTAAGAAATGACAGCTTAGGTTTCTTGCCAAACCAGAGTTCATACGGTGTCGTCTCAACGGATTTAGACGGTGCCCTATTTAACGTGAATGCAACTGTCTCTAATGCATAACCCCAAAATGATAGTGGTAAATCGGTAAGAGACATCAGAGATCACACCATATCTAATAAAGTACGGTTACGACGTTCGGACACACCATTACGATGCGGTGTTCCAGGTGGCGTGAGTTGTGAAACTATTCCACATTGTTTTAAATGAACAAAAAACTCGTAAATCAAATATTCGCTTCCGCGATCAGATCGTAGAAACTTTATTTTCTTGTTACGATGATTCTCCACTTCACTCTAAAATTCTTTGAACTTTTCAAATGCTTCAAACTTGTGTTTCATCAAGTAGATATACCCATATCTGCTCAAATCATCTATGAAGGTCAGAAAATAACGGTACCCGCCGCGTGCTTCAATACTCATCGGACCGCATACATCGGTATGTATTATTTCCAATAAGTCATTAGCTCGCTCCATTGTTCCGGAGAATGGAGTTTTAGTTATCTTGCCCTTGAGGCATGGTTCACAAGTATCAAATGATTCATAATCAAGTGATTCCAAAAGTCCATCAGCATGGAGTTTCTTCATGCGCTTTAAACCAATATGAGCTAAACGGCAGTGCCACAAATATGTTGCACTGTCATTATCAACTTTCATATTTTTGCAGCAATAATATGAATATGTGTATCACTACGATCAAGATTCAATAAATCATTTACATTGGGTGTATGACCACATATGGTTTTATTCATGTAAATAGAACGACAATTATTCTTTGACTTAAATGAATAACCGTATTGCAATAAACATGATTTAGTCATATTCATGCTCAACGCAAACACCAAATAACATTTATTTTAGGTTCAACACTAATCCCAAAGGTAGAGGGAGTGTGCGATGGTGATCGTATCAACCTTGGAATCACTTCCAACACACATCGTCACTTCGCTCTTAACTAGTCTATGTTCATTCTACAACTCCTGTTTTGAGTTACTAATCTCAGCAACTGAACCGGTATCAAATACCCAAGGGTTGCTAGGAACACTAGTAAAGTACACATCAATAACATGTATATCATATATACCTTTGTTCACTTTGCCATCCTTGTTATCCGCCAAGTATTTGGGTCAGTTCCGCTTCCAGTGACCATTTCCTTTGCAGTAGAAGCACTCAGTTTCAGGCTTGGGTCCAGCATTGGACTTCTTCACAGGAGTGGAAACTTGCTTTGCAATTCTTCTTCAAGTTCCCTTTCTTTCCCTTGCCCTTTTTCTTGAAACTAGTGGTCTTGTTAACCATCAACACTTGATGCTCTTTCTTGATTTCTACCTTCGCCGATTTCAGCATCGCGAAGAGCTTGGGAATCGTTTTTGTCATCCCTTGCATATTATAGTTCATCACGAAGTTCTAGAAGCTTGGTGATAGTGACTAGAGAACTCTGTCAATCACTATCTTATCTGGAAGATTAACCCCCAATTAATTCAAGCAATTGTAGTACCCAGACATTCTCAGTACATGCTCACTTGCTGAGCTATTCTCCTCCATCTTGTAGGCAAAGTACTTGTCAGGGGTCTCATACCTCTCAACACGGGCATGAGTCTAAAATACCAATTTCAGCTCTTGGAACATCTCATATGCTCCGCGGCGTTCAAACGTGTTTGAAGTCCCAGTTCTAAGCCGTAAAGCATGGTGCACTAAACTATCAAGTAGTCATCATACCGAGCTTGTCAAACGTTCATAACATCTGCATCTGCTCCTGCAATAGGTCTGTCACCTAGCGGTGCATCAAGCACATAATTCTTCTATGCAGCAACGAGGATAATCCTCAAATCACGGACCCAGTCCGCATCACTTTTACTATCATCTTTCAACTTTTCTCTAGGAACATGTCAAAAATATATGCGAGCTATATCGCGAGTTATTGATCTACAACATAGATATGCAATTAATCAAATTTCTTAAGAACTCCCACTTAGATAGACATCCCTCAAGTCATCAAAATGATACGTGATCCAGAACAACTAAACCATGTCCGATCATCACGTGAGATGGAGTAGCCATCAATGGTGAACATCTCTATGTTGATCATATCTACTATATGATTCACATTCGACCTTTTGGTCTCCAGTGTTCCGAGGCCATGTATGTACATGCCAGGCTCGTCAAGTTTAACCCGAGTATTCCGCATGTGCAAAACTATCTTGTACCCGTTGTATGTGAACGTAGAGTCTATCACACCAGATCATCACGTGGTGTCTCAACACGACGAACTATCGCAACGGTGCATACTCAGGGAGAACACTTATACGTTGACATTTTAGTTAAGGGATCATCTTATAATGCTACCGCCGTACTAAGCAAAATAAGATGCACAAAAGATAAACATCACATGCAATCAAAATATGTGACATGATATTGCCATCATCATCTTCTGCTTTTGATCTCTATGCTCAAAGCATCTTCATGATCTCCATTGTCATCGGCTCGACACCTTGATCTCCATCGTAGCGTCGTGGTTGTTGTAACATCCCAATTTTCAATTTGGATGTTAATCATTGGGTCATCCTTTGCATCCATGATTCTTGCATTTTGAATTGGTTTTATTTGGACAAGATCCTAGAGACCTTAAGCAACTCAAGGACCATTTGAAAGAGTTGGAGGTTTTCATAAAAATCCAATTTTGAATTTTCAAAATTGGTAAATTAGATCAAGGTAAAAAAAATTTGAAATTATTTTTCCAATTATTTCGAAATAAATAAAATAATGAGAGAATATAATATGACTTCTTAAAAACAAAGGAAATAATAGAAATTTAATTTTAAATAAAAATATGTACTTTATTTGATTTTTATTTGAGATTTTATTCGGGTAAATTAGGGAAAAATTGCATTTTTAGCCCAGAAAAATGTTCATGTTGTCCTAAATATTAGGAGAGGACCGTGAAAAATATTTTTTGGATTTCTGGATTTTTATATTTTTTTATTTTGGATTTTTATTCTTCGACGGAATTATTTTAAAAAGATCGGCCTAGTCGGTCCACGCGTGATGCCACCTCCCCGAGTCCGCCTCTGGCACGGGAGCCGCCACCACCGGAGTCCCGACCGGACCAGCGTCGGCCTCTCCCCTCCTCCAAGCCGAGCCGCCCCCTACGCCTTAAATACCTCCGCCGCCGCCCCTCCCCTCACCTCAAGCCGCCACCCCACGCCGACCGCGCCGCCACCGTCGAACATCACCGCCGCGCCGCTGCCCCGCGCCGCACCATCGCCCCGCGCTCCCCACCGCCGCCGACACCGCTCGCTGCCTCGCCCCGCTACCACGCTGTCGCCACCTCGCCGGAGAACACCGCCGCCGCAGCCGGTTCTTCCATCCCCGAACCGGTACAAACCGAGAAAACCACCCGTTTTTTATTTTTTTGGTTTGTTCGTTTAGATCGATTTATTTTTTAGGTTTTACTAAATAGTGAGTGTTGACTCAGTTCATTTGATTAGTGAATGGATTTGTTCGTTAGTCTTTGTTAGCGGACGTTCGTCCGATATATTTTTTCTTTTTAGTTTTATTTTTGGCCAGGAACCTATCAGTAGTTACTTTTATCGCAGATTAGTCCCTGATCTTCAAACCTTCGCTACTTTTTGCTTGTTTATCCACATCCAGTGAAACCAATGCCAAAATCTTCGTCTTGTTCCCCTCTATCCAGATAATCCACTTGAACATGATTTTGGAAATTTAAAATTTGGTTTCAAGAAGATTTGAGTTCGAATTTCTTTTGATCATAGTTTGAGTTTCGTAACTCCGTTTCACTTGAACTTTCAGCTTGGATATTTTCTTTTGAGTTAGTGGTGCATGTTATGCTTGAGTTCTTATGTATGCTATTGTTTGTTCACGATAGAGTTTCCGGAGTGCGAGGCTTGCTACTACGAATCTCTAGGGTTTTCCGATCGTCAGCAAGGCAAGTAACACTTCGATCATATCCCTTTATTACCCAGTTTTTATGCATTAGTTTCAACCCTCAAACATTGCATGAGTAGGATTTGATAACATGTGGGTATCTGGAAAGTAGTTGATGAGGTAGGAACCTATTGTCTTATATTCAAACCTTGGGAGTTACTACGTTATGATTGCCTTACTTCGCTATGCTCGTAGACGTGGTTTGGTTTGAGAGATTCATGAAGGATGTGAGAGTTATTTATAACTAAGGGAAACTTAAGGTGGCTACTCTAATACACATCTGGGTGGATTGGTTATGGGCACCTGGAGCGATCCAGTGTTGTCCTAGGATATCCCGGAGTACCCGTGTGATCATCCTATGGTTTTCCACCCAGGCTCAAAGGGATCTTGAGATTATTCATGCTAGAAACTTCCGTCTGCAGCCACAAGCCATTATGGGCTCTGGCATAGTTGAGTATGTTGTGTGACCTCTTTTAGTGGCAGGCTAGCAGCTGTAGGGGAAAGTAGGTGGTATTGTCTACCCACAGTAAAGAGTTAATGCTTCAGAAAGACTGTGTCTCAATCATCCATTTCTCAAACATCACGTAGTGCGAGAAATCCAACGAAGGAGATCGAGTCTTGTGGGGAAAAGTGCGCAAAACTCTGCAGAGTGTACAAACTAATCATGGTTAGTCGTGTCCCCGGTTATGGACATCTTGAGTATCTGGTATTTGAATTATTGATTTGGTCTCATCACTTTACTTAATAAAATTTGTTGGGTTATAATTATTACTTTGGGATTGAGTTGGAGGAACCTTCTCAATAATGGCATAACTTTGTAGTTAAATAAAATTTATTCCTTTGATGTAGGAAAAATTGGCTTTATGCAAATGATAACCTTAGAGCCTCGACCAGCCAAATATGCATGTAGTGATAGTGTTATCTTGCCAGCATATTCCATGTGCTGACCTACACGGTTGCAACGTATTATGTTGCAGACTTTTTAGATGAAGAGTAAGGTGCGCTAGGTTGTTGTCGTGCACTCAGTATTGCCATGGAGTTGGATGGACTCATTTATCTTTGATGCTTCCGCGGTTATCTTATTAGAAGGCCTTCAGCTATATTATTGTAATAATTATTGTTTTGAGACACTTGATGTAATAAGTGTGTGACCGAAACTTTGTTATAAATCCTCGAGTACTGTGTGTCAGCAATACCGATCGAGGGATGACACTTAAGCACAGAGACTTGACCGTTTGAGGTCTGGTCGCTACAAGATGGTATCAGAGCACACGTTGATTGTAGGACGCGACCACTAGGATAAGCTATAGGATACTGTTCTCTACTCATTTCCGACTCTTCTCCATTTCTACTCTATAGATGGCGGACCCAAGGAACAAGTTCACTCAACCGGATGACGACACCCCTTTCGGGCGACACTTGAAGGAAGTCACTAGGTACCTGAGCATCGGCATACCAAACTTCACTGGGACCTACACCGCCACTCTACGAGAAGAGGAGCGTTGGATGATATGAGTTCTTGTTAGGACGTTCATGCCAGTTACCGAGCGCATTGATTTTTCCTTCGATGCACCAACCTGGAGCCTAGGAAAGAGCATGGACGCATCAGTGAGGTATACAAAAAGGATCTTAAGGACACCATCTACCAGACATGTGGACGCCGAGATGAGCAATGGGAGATGATCTGCACCAGGAGGAATAAATTCATTGTATCCTACAGACAGGAATTAAATCAGCACATACGTTGACAAGAGAACCAAATGTGCGCCAGTATGATAGACATGAAGAAGGTGATGACCCGGAATATGGATCTAGAAGAGGAACTCAAGTCTACACGCGATGGATATGAAGAAGAAATTGATGTACTACTGGAGAAGAATGAAGACCTGAAGAAGAAGCTAGGAATATTCATGGGCGATCCCGAATCTCAAAAGGACATCCGTTCTAAAGACTACATCATACTAGACGACACAGACTCCGACCTCGACAGTGATGATGATTATGAAGATGAAGCTAGAGCAGATATCATGGAGTCTTCCACTGATCAAAATTTCTAGTCGACCACCATATTACCATTAGTATTCTTCCATGTATATAGTAATAGTTCGCGAGATTATGTTATGGTAGTTTAGTTCGATTGTATGATCTTGTTTGAATTGAATGGTGTGAAATGTATGTGTTTCTCTCATGTGCATGTGGGTAGTGATCGCTCTTTAGACCTCACTCTATTCTGTTCTCACCCCACTAAACCTATCAGATGCCTCCGAGACGCGACCCCACATTTTCCTTCCCACCGGAGCTCACTTAGTTGATCCAAAAGCAGAATGCCTTGATGCAGTTGCTAGTCCAGAACCAAGGCAACAACAACAACCCACCGCCACCACCTCCAGTGGACAACTTAGCCCGTTTTCTGAGATTGAATCCGCCGGTGTTCTCTAGTAACACCGAGCTGATTGTTCCTGATGACTGGCTCCGCAAGATTAGAAGGGAGCTGACCACCGCAAGTTGCACAAATGCTGAGAAGGTGCGTTTCACCGCACATCAGCTGGATGGACCCGCAGCCTCATGGTGGGAGAATTACACAACCACTTTCCCCATGGCCAATGTCACTTGGGATCAGTTTTAGCAAGTATTCCGCATTGCACATGTCTCATCTGGATCCATGAGTATGAAGAAGCGTGAGTTTCGCAACTTGCGCCAGGGGAACCGTAATGTGGCACAATACGTGGATGAGTTCAGCGAGTTAGCACTCTATGCCCCAATGATGTGGCCACAGATGTCGCAATGCAGGAGAAGTTTATGGAGGGGCTGAATGATGAGCTGAGTATGCAGTTGATGGTGGCAACATTCGCCAATTACCAGGAGTTGGTAGATAGGGCTCTCATGATTGAAGGCAAGCAGTAGCAGATTGAGAACCACAAATGGAAGTATGGACAGGGGAAGTGCAACTCTGGAGCACAGCAGAAGAGTTGTTACCCCGAACTCGGGAGGACATACCGATCATAACCATGGAGGCCACACTCACAATGGAGGGAGTTCACACAACCACAGTGGCCCTAAGAATGGAAATGAGAATGGAGGGAACAACGGGCAGAACCGTTTCAACCCCGCTACACCCGCCAAGAAGGATCTAAGTCACATTACTTGTTTCAAGTGCAGGAAGACTGGACACTACGCCACCGAGTGTCCCGAAGAAAAGAATGGAAATGGCAACGAAAGCTCAGGGAAGAAGCCAGATCCCTTCACAAGAGGTCAGGTGAACCACATCAACGTGGAGGAAGTTGAAGAGTAGCCGGATGCAGTGATTGGTAAGTTTTTGATTAACTCATTTACCGTTCTTTTTGACATCGGTGCATCGCATTCATACATATCAAGGGGATTTGTGGATAAGATTAAATTGCCAACCTTAGCCCTTAGGTCACCTATGTTAGTAAGCTCGCCAGGAGCGGAGTATATGGCCAGCCAATGGTGTGATCGGCTACCCTTGACCATTGGTAGACATGTTTTCCCCTCAAACCTCATAATTTTGGAGTCACAAGGATTGGATATAATCCTAGTTATGAATTGGCTACCGAAGTATGGAGGAAACATCGATTGTGCTAGTAAGTCGATACTTCTCACCACCCCTAAGGGAAATAGGATCAAGTGTGTATCTAGGCATGGGCCAAGGAGAACTCAAGTAAATTCCCTCTCGGGAGTTGTTCAGGAGGAAGTGCCAGTTGTGAAGGATTATCCCGATGTATTTCCAGAGGAATTATCAGGCATGCCACCAGATCGGGACATAGAATTTTTGATAGAGTTGTTACCAGGCACTGGACCGATATCGAAGAGACCATATCGAATGCCTACAAATGATCTAGAGGAAATTAAGAAACAGATTAAGGAGTTATTGGAGAAAGGTTATATTCGAGCAAAGTCGTCACCATGGGGAGCCCCAGTGCTCTCAGTGGAGAAGAAGGATGGATCTTTGAGGATGGTTGTGGATTATCGTGCACTGAATGAGGTGACGATCAAGAACAAGTACCCACTACCGATGATCAACGATTTGTTTGACCAGCTGCAGGGAGCTAAAGTATTCTCCAAGATTGATCTTCGATCGGGAGACCACTGAAGATCCGAGAACAGGATATACCTAAGATGGCTTTTACCACAAGGTACGGGCTATATGAGTACATGGTCATGTCTTTTGGTTTGACTAACGCCCTGCCTATTTTATGAGTATGATGAATAAGAAGTTCATGGAGTTCTTGGATAAGTTTGTTGTGGTGTTCATTGATGATATATTGGTGTACTCGAAGAATGAATAAGAACACAAGGAACATTTGCGCTTAGTTCTCGAGAAGCTTAGGGAACATTAGCTATACGCCAAGTTTAGCAAATGTGAGTTTTGGTGAAAGAAGTGGGATTTCTCGGACATGTTATATCCGGAGAAGGTATAGCAGTAGACCCTACTAAGGTTTAGTCTGTCCCAGAGTGGTTGGCACCCACCTCAGTTGGAGAGATACGTAGTTTCCTTGGACTCGCAGGATATTATAGGAGATTCATTGAGAATTTTTCCAAGATTGTGAATCCCATGACAGATTTATTGAAGAAGGACACCAAGTTCAAATGGACCGAAGAATGTGAGGCCAGTTTTCAGGAGTTGAATAAACATTTGGTTACAGCCCCAGTGCTAATTCTTCCGGATATATGCAAGGATTTCCAAGTATATTGCGACGCTTCTTGCCAAGGACTTGGAGGTGTACTTATGCAAGACAGAAGAGTTGTTACATATGGCTCACGCCAGCTTCGACCTCATGAGTTGAATTATGCCACACATGATTTGGAGTTAGCAACCGTAGTGCATGTGCTCAAGACCTGGAGACATTTTCTTATTGGAAACCATTGTGATGTATACACGGATCATAAGAGCTTGAAGTATATTTTCTCACAGAAGGAGTTGAATCTCAGGCAAAGGAGATGGTTGGAGCTCATAAAGGATTATGATATGAAGCTGCATTATCATCCAGGAAAGGCCAATGTTGTAGCAAACGCATTGAGCCGCAAGAGTTATGTAAATTCTCTAATCACCGGAGGATTACCGCAAGAGTTAGCCGACGATCTCAAGGAACTTCGTTTGGAGATAGTTCCAAGAGGTTTTGTTGCAGCATTGGAAGTTCAGTCCACGTTACTGGGAAAGATTCGAGAACCGCAGAAGATTGATAAGGAGATTGCTGAGATAAAGGAGAAGATGAGTAAAGAAAAGACCAAAGGTTTTCATGAGGATGAGCACGAAACTTTATTGTTTGAGCATCGTATTTATGTGCCCAATGACTCAGAGATCCGGAAGTTAATACTTCAGGAGGCTCATGATTCACCATACTCGATTCACCCAGGAATCACTAAGATGTATTTGGATTTGAAGGAACGTTTCTGGTGGACTGGTATGAAGAAGGATATTGCCGAGTATGTAGTAGTATGCGACATCTGCCAGAGAGTGAAGGAAGAACATCAGAAGCCAGCAGGTTTACTTCAGCCTATGCCGATACCCGAATGGATGTGGGATAAGCTTGGCATGGATTTCATCACCAGATTACCCAGGACACGATCAGGTTATGATTCCATCTGGGTAATAGTTGATTGCTTGACCAAAGTGGCTCACTTTATCTCTATTGAAACCACTTATACAAGTGCGAAGTTGGCCAAGATATATATGAATAGGATCGTATGTCTGCATGGAGTTCCGAGGACCATCATATTAGATAGAGGAACATAGTTTACCTCGAAGTTTTGGAATCAGTTACACCAGACTTAGGGTATCGGGCTAGAGTTCAGTACAGCCTTTCATCCGCATATAGATGGATAGACCGAGAGAGTCAACCAGATTTTAGAGGACATATTGAGATCTTGGGCGCTAGATTATGGATCGAGTTGGTATGATAACTTGCCCTACGTAGAGTTCTGATATAACAACAGCTACCAGGCTAGTTTGAAGATGGCCCCTTTCGAAGCTTTGTATGGAAGGAGGTGCATAACACCATTGATGTGGGATGAAGTTGGAGACCGTCAGTTGTTCAGACTAGATTTAATCAATGAGTCTGAAGAGAAGGTTAAGTTGATTCGTGATAGACTGAAGGTAGCTCAGTCCAAGTAGAAAAGTTATGCTGATACTAAATGCAAGGAGGTAGGCTATGAAATTGGAGACATAGCATATCCCCGTGTGTCACCACTTCGAGGAGTTAAACTATTTGGAGTTAAAGGAAAGTTAACCCCACGATTTGTAGGACCATACCTAGTTTTGGAACGTATGGGAGAAGTTGCCTACAAATTGGAATTACCCGAAGGTTTGTCAGGAATACATGATGTGTTTCACGTTTCCCAGTTGAAGAAGTGCCACACAGAGATGGCCGATATTCCTTTGAGAGATACAGTGCCCCTGTAAGCAATTCAATTGGAGATTGACCTAACCTATGAGGAGAAACCCATCAAGATTCTCGAGTTTGCCAGCCGAGTTACACGCAGCAAGGTCATCAAATTTTGCAAAGTTCAGTGGAGCCACCATACCAAGGAAGAAGCCACCTGGGAGTGAGAAGAAGACCTACAAAAAGACCACCCACACCCATTTGCTAGACAACCCGAATCTCGAGGGCGAGATTCATCTTAAGGGGGGTTGGTTTGTAACATCCCAATTTTCAAATTGGATGTTAATCATTAGGTCATCCTATGCATCCATGCTTCTTGCATTTTGAATTGGTTTATTTGGATATTTCGATCCTAGAGACGTTAAGCAACTCAAGGACCATTTGAGAGAGTTGGAGGTTTTCATAAAAATCCATTTTTGAATTTTCAAAATTGGTAAATTGGATCAAGGTTATTTTTATTTGAAATTATTCTTCCAATTATTTCAAAATAAATAAAATAATTAGAGAAGATAATATGACTTCTTCAAAACAGAGGAAATAATGGAAATTTAATTTTAAATAAAAATATGTATTTATTTGATTTTTATTTGAGATTTTATTCGGGTAATTTAGAAAAAAATTGCATTTTTAGCCCCAGAAAAATGTTCATGTTGTCCTCAATATTAGGAGAGGATCGTGAAAATTATTTTTGGGATTTTAAGATTTATTTATTTATTTTATTTTGGATTTTTATTCTTCGGTGGAAGTATTTAAAAAAATCTCTTCGGACCGACTGGGCTGATGTCCAGCCGGCCCACGCGCGCCGCCGCCTCCCCGAGTCAGCCCCGGGCACGCGAGCCGCCGCCGCTGGAGTTCCGGATGAACCTGCCACGGCCTCGCCCCTCCTCCAAGCCGAGCCGCCCCCCTGCTCCATAAATACCGCCGCCGCCCTCCCCTCACCTCAAGCCACCACCCCACGCCGACCGCCGCCGTCGCTGAACGGCGCTGCCACACCACCGCCCCGCCGCTCCCCGCCACCGCTCGCCGCCTCACCGCTCTGTCGCGCTACCACCGCCTCGCCACAGAACGCCGCCGCCGCCGCCGGTTCTTCCATCCCCGAACCGGAATAACCAGAGAAAACCGCCCGTTTTTTTATTTTTCGGTCTGTTCATTTAGATCGGTTTATTTTTTTAGGTTTTACTAAATAGCGAGCGTTCACCCGATTCCTTTTATTAGTGAACGAATTCGTTCGTTAGTCTCTGTTAGCGGACGTTCATCCGATAGGTTTTTTCTTTTTAGTTTTATTTTCGGCTAGAGACCTATCCGTAATTATTTTTATCGCAGATTAGTCCCTGATCTTCAAACATTCGCTACTCTTTGCTTGTTTATCCAAATCCAGTGAAGCCAACGCCAAAATCTTTGTCTTATTCCCCTCTATCCAGATAAGCCACTTGAACATGATTTTGGAAAATTAAAATTTGGTTTCAAGCAGATTTGAATTTGAATTTCTTTTGATCGTAGTTTGAGTTTCGTAACTCCGTTTCGATTGATTCTTTTTGCAAATCGAAGCTTTTCACTTGAAATTTCAGCTTGGATATTTTCTTTTGAGTTTTACATGTGCATCTTAGGCTTGAGTGCTTATGTTTGCTATTGTTTGTTCACGATAGAGTTTCCGGAGTGTGAGGCTTGCTACTACAAATCTCTAGGGTTTTTCGATCGTCAGCAAGGCAAGTAACACTTTGATCATATCCCTTTATTACCCAGTTTTTATGCATTAGTTTCAACTCTCAAACATTGCATGCGTAGGATTTGATAACATGTGGGTTTTTGGGAAGTAGTTGATGAGGTAGGAACATATTGTCTTATATTCTAACCCTGGGAGTTACTACATTATGATTGCATTACTTCGCTATGCTCGTAGACGTGGTTTGGCTTGAGAGATTCATGAAGGATGTGAGAGTTATTTATAACTAAGGGAAACTTAAGGTGGCCCACTTTAATACACATCTGGGTGGATTGGTTGTGGGCACCTGAAGCAATCTAGTGTTGTCCTAGGATATCCAGGAGTACCCGTGTGATCATCCTATGGTTTGCCACCCAGGATCAAAGGGATCTTGAGATTATTCATGCTAGAAACTTCCGTGTGCAGCCACAAGCCATTAAGGGCTCTGGCATAGTTGAGTATGTTGTGTGACCTCTTTCAGTGGTAGGCTAGCAGATGTAGGGGAAAGAAGGTGGTACTGTCTACCCAGAGTAAAGAGTTAATGCTTCATAAAGACTGTGTCTCGATCATCCGTTTCTCAAACATCATGTAGTGCGAGAAATCCAACGAAGGATATCGAGTCTTGTGGGGAAAAGTGCGCAAACCTCTGCAGAGTGTACAAACTAATCATGGTTAGCTATGTCCCCGGTTATGGACATCTTGAGTATCTGGTATTTGAATTATTGATTTCATCTCATCACTTTACTTAATAAAATTTGTTGGGTTGTAATTATTACTTTGGGATTGAGTTGGAGGAACCTTCTTAATAATGATGAGGACATCAATACCATTGTTACACCCACAGCCCCTGCTTCTATACATACTGGACCAATTACTAGAGCTCGCGGACACTAATTGAATTATCAGCTACTTTCGTTTCTTGGTAACTATTCTAATGCTCATGAGAATATGATGCTGCCTAAATTGGATACATTTGTTTTGCTTACAAATGAAGGGCCTAGCTTGGACAAGAAAGATAAACCTTGGAGCAAGTTCAAGCATGGAGATGATGGCATGCACAAGGAGATCAAGAACAAAGTTACAAGTGATGATTTCAGGACTTTGAAGCCACCATAAGGAGTGCATGAAGCCTTGGACGAAATATGCAAGATGCCACTTCATAAATTTCGTCCAGAGACTATTCTAGGTGTTGCATCACATTATTATTGGGCTAGGCCCATGTATTTTCGAAATACTTAAGTATAGGCTATTTTTAGAGTTCGTATGTGTGGGGAAACAAGAGTTAGGGTTCGTTTTGGACACCTCCTCCAAGGGCCACGAAATTCCCCCTCTCTCCTCCATATATACAGCCTTTAGGGCATCGTTTAGACTTTGGGTTTTGTTTAGATTAAAAGTTCACCATAGCTGCAACTTCGCGTACTTCCTTTGTGTCCAACGACCAGACCAAGGCGTCATAGAACCCCACCTTCATTAATAAAGGTTTCCTCTTTAATTCACAATATCCATATTGCAATCTCCGTTTCTTGCTTGTTCTTCGTTTGCTCGCAGGAAATAGACCCTCGTGGTCAGGTTGATCATACTCCGGCATGGTCAATAACCCTCGGAAGTTGGTTTACCGATTGCTAAGGCGCGACGTCTTCGCACGTTCGTAGTCGGATCGTCAAAGTCGACTCCCACAGAAAACGATAACTATCTCATCGAAACATCAGGACACCTTCGCCTCTATCAAGTGGTATCAGATTTCCAGGTTGCTCAGTGAGATTTTACAATTTTTCATAGTTTAGATCGAGTCTATTCTTCATACCTACAGCCCACGAAAAAGCCAAATTTTTTTTGGGTTAGGTCATCATATCCAAACCAATCTGAGCCTTTGCATAATCTTTTTAGGGTTTTGTATTGTTGAATTTGCGGTTGCAACGTCGTGTCGAGTTGCTGGTCTTAGAGTCTAGTTTCCTTTAGAGTTTCGAGTTCTGTTCACATGTTGTCACGCCGCCGCCGCACCATCGTCATCGTTCCTACCACATACCACCACCACCAACATATTCCTTACCGCTGCCATATACATCCACTTGCCCACCACCAATCAGAGTCCACATATACATCCGCATGTCCACCACCAATCCGAGTCCATATCTACATCCCCCTGTCCACCACCAATCTGAGTCCACATATATATCTGCCTGTCCACCACCAATCCGAGTTCTTTTCATATTAGGTTTGTTTTCGAGATCCATCTAGTTTTCATTTTGTGTTTCCTTACCTGAGTAGGTCTCGGAAAAAAATTAGGCCCCCGGGCAGTTTTTAGGCCAAAATTTCGGCGAGCAAAAATATTTTTTCGCTATCCTATTTTTAGGCTTTTCTGAGTCTTTTGAGCCACGTGCCATCATAGTGATTTTTTGTCGCACTTTTTCATCGTCGCTGCCCTGATTTCCGAAAAAAACTCAAATTTTTTCGTGTCCATCCTGTCAGTTTGACGAGGGAAGAGCTTTGAGACACTCGCCATTATAGTGATTTTTCACAAAAAAAAAGAGGAGCGCAAAAAAAGGAGCGCCAACAAAAATAAGAGCGAAAAAAAGTTCCAGAGTGTGCTTTTCCCTTGTTTATGTGCAACGCCGTGATTTTGTATGTGTTCTAGGCTCGCGTCTCTAGCACGGTCTAGCCTAGGACCAGCACAGTACCATCGTTGAGCGTTTATTCAACTTTGCATCTCTGAATGATTATTGCCGACCCTTTTTGCTACCATATTATAAGCCTTCCCAGCTCCACATACATCTACGTCGTGCGTTTGATTTTCCCTGGTAATCGCTCTATCCAAGCTTTGAGAGTTTTGACTACGACGGGTGCCGATCACCGCCTGCTGCTGGGTAAGAACTGGTAAGAATTTGAGATTTGCTTGACGGATTTGTGACACCCACCACCACCTCTTGTTAGTAGTCTGTAGGATCATATTCTTGTGTGTTTCTATTGCTGCTAACCATGGCAGGATCACAAGCCGACGAGACTGACTGGGAGAACATGACGAATAAGGATTTCATGATAAATTTCAGCAAATGATGAGTGGACCGGTGCAAGATGTGCTAAACAGATTTGAAGAGGCCATGGAGAAGATAGATGGGATGGACAAGACGTTCGAAACAAAGCTCGATAACAAGTTTAATGAATTGCTCGCGCGTCTTCCACCACCACCACCGGCTGCCCCTAACGCACCTCTATAACAACAACAACAACAACAACGTCGCTTTCCAAATCAAGTGAGACAAGGACATCGCCTTCCCATTGACCCTGGGCAAAATTCTAGTGCCGCTGTTGATGCTTATGTCGCTCCTGCTGCTACTGTAGAGGTGGAGGACCATTACGAGGATGAGGTTGATCAAAATCAGAACTACTTGCAACCACCAGCACCACCACCACCAGGTCGTCCTCGGGTATATCATCACAACGGTAGGGCTGCACCACCATATGAGGTATGAGATCATGACCATCTTCCTAAACTGAAATTGAATATTCCACCTTTTGAGGGTAGATATGTTCTTGATATATATCTTACTTGGGAGTTAGAAATTGAACAACGTTTTACATGTTTACAATATCCCGAGGAGAGACGTGTTCCTGCTGCTGTTTGTGCTTTCACTAGCTTCGCATGTGTTTGGTGGTCTGAACATTGTAGATTATATCCTATTCCAACTACTTGGGCTGCTTTGAAAATTGCTATGCGTACTCATTGGGTTCCACCATATTATCAACGTGAATTACTTCAAAAATTGCAGCGTTTAAGACAAGGAAAAAATTCTGTAGAAGAATATTATCAGGAATTATGAACTGGCATGATTAGATGTGGTATTGTTGAGGAGAATGAAGCTATGCTTGCACGTTTTATGGGTGGATTAAATAGAGAGATTCAGACCATTCTAGAGTATAAGGAGTATACTAATATCACTCGTTTATTCCATCTTGCTTGTAAAGCTGAATGTGAAGTGCAGGATCGACAGGCATTGGTGCGAACTAACTTTTTTGCAGGTCGATCTTCATCATGGACACCACGTGCATCCTCTACTTCCACTACACCAACACCTCCATTAGGTGCCACCTCCAGCCATGATACAAGAAAGCTGACACAACCACCACTATCTGCCAAGAGCACACCTGTCGGGTCTGCACAGAGCTCTTCTTCTTCCATGGCATCGACAGGCCACACAAGGGATATTATTTGTCGTCGTTGTAAGGGAAGAGGACATTTTGCGAGAGAATGCAAATCTCAGCGTGTGATGATTGCTACTGAGGATGGTGGATATGAGTCTGCTAGTGACTATGATGAGGAGACTTTGGTTCTTATTACACATGAAGAACATGGTGGAGATGATTCTAATCATGAGATGCAATACATGGCTGCTGAAGATGCTGACGGGTATGAATGTTTAGTTTCTCAATGTGTTTTGAGTGTGCAGGTTACACAAGATGAGAAAAATCAGAGGCATAATTTGTTCCATACAAAGGGAGTTGTGAAGGAACGTTCTGTTCGCGTCATCATAGATGGAGGGAGCTGCAACAACTTGTCTAGCATGGAGATGGTGGAGAAGCTATCTCTCACCACAAGACCACATCCACATCCTTACTACATCCAATGGTTCAACAACAGCGACAAGATTAAGGTAACACGTACTATTCATTTGCATTTTAGTATCTCTACATATGCTGATTATGTTGATTGTGATGTGGTAGCCATGCAAGCATGTTCCTTATTACTTGGTAGACCATGGCAATTTGATAAAAATTCTGTACACCATGGTAGAAATAATCAGTATACTCTTGTTCATAAGGATAGACATATTACTTTGCTTCCTATGACTCCTGAATCCATTTTGAAAGATGATATTAATAGAGCTAATAAAGCAAAACAGGAGAACAATAAGAGTGAAAATCAGATTGTGGCAAAAGAATTTGAGCACCAAATGAAACCTAATAATAAACCATCTAATGTTGCTTCTGAAATTAAATTGAAAAGTGCATGTTTACTTGCCACAAAATCTGATATTGATGAGCTAGATTTCAGCAAATCTGTTTGCTATGCTTTTGTGTGCAAAGAGGCATTATTTTCATTCGAGGACATGCCTTCCTCTTTGCCCCCTGATGTCACTAACATTTTGCAGGAGTTTGCTGATGTCTTCCCACAAGATGTGCCACCGGGATTACCACCTATTCGAGGGATTGAGCACCAAATTGACTTAATTCCCGGTGCATTGCTACCCAACTATGCACCATACCGTACCAATCCAGAGGAGACGAAGGAGATTATGCGTCAAGTACAGGAGCTGCTCGACAAAGGTTACATACGTGAATCTCTTAGTCCTTGTGTTGTTCCTATTATACTAGTGCCTAAAAAGGATGGTACGTCGCGTATGTGTGTTGATTGTAGAGGCATTAATAATATTACTATTCGTTATCATCATCCTATTCCTAGGCTAGATGATATGATCGATGAATTGAGTGGCTCTACAATTTTCTCCAAAGTTGATTTGCGTAGTGGATACCATCAAATTCGTATGAAATTGGGAGATGAATGGAAAATGGCATTTAAAACTAAGTTTGGTTTATATGAGTGATTAGTCATGCCTTTTGGGTTAACTAATGCACCTAGTACTTTCATGAGACTAATGAACGAAGTTTTACGTGCTTTCATTGGACGATTTGTGTTTGATGATATACTGATTTATAGCAAATCTTTGGAGGAACATTTGGAACATTTACGTGCTGTTTTTATTGCTCTACGTGATGCACGTTTGTTTGGTAACCTTGGGAAGTGCACCTTCTGCACCGACCGAGTATCTTTTCTTGGCTACGTTGGTACTCCATAGGGAATTGAAGTTGATAAAGCCAAGATTGAAGCTATTGAGAGTTGGCCGCAGCACAAAACGGTCACACACGTGAGGAGTTTTCTTGGCCTCACTGGATTCTGTAGGCGTTTAGTGAGAGATTTCAGCACCATTGCTACACCTCTCAATAAGCCTACAAAGAAGGATCTGCCTTTTGTTTGGAGTACCGCACAGGAAGAAGCCTTCACGGTATTGAAAGATAAGTTGACACATGCTCCTTTACTCCAACTTCCTGATTTTAATAAGACTTTTGAGCTTGAATGTGATGCTAGTGGAATTGGATTAGGAGGTGTGTTATTACAAGATGGCAAACCTGTTGCATACTTTTCTAAAAAATTGAGTGGGCCTAGTCTGAATTATTCTACTTATGATAAAGAATTATATGCTCTTGTTCGAACTTTAGAGACATGGCAACATTATTTATGGCCCAAGGAATTTGTTATACATTCTGATCATGAATCTTTGAAACATATTAAAAGTCAAGCTAAACTGAATCGTAGACATGCTAAATGGGTTGAATTCATTGAGACTTTCCCTTATGTTATTAAGCACAAGAAGGGTAAAGAAAATGTTATTGCTGATGCATTGTCTCGTCGCTATACTATGCTTTCACAACTTGACTTAAAAATATTTGGTTTGGAGACCATCAAAGATCAATATGTGCTTGATGCTGATTTTAAAGATGTAATGCAGAATTGTAAAGAAGGAAGAACGTGGAACAAGTTCGTCGTTAATGATGGATTTATGTTCCGTGCTAACAAGCTATGCATTCCCGCTAGCTCCGTTCGTCTTTTGTTGTTGCAGGAGGCGCATGGAGGAGGACTAATGGGACACTTTGGCGTGAAGAAGACGGAGGACGTACTTGCTACACATTTCTTTTCGCCAAAGATGAGACGGGATGTTGAGCGTTTTGTTGCTCGCAGCACTACATGTCAAAAAGCTAAGTCACGACTCAATCCTCATGGTTTATATATGCCTTTGCATGTTACCTAGTGTTCCTTGGGAGGATATATCTATGGATTTTGTTTTAGGTTTACCTCGAACAAAGAAGGGGAGGGATAGCATATTTGTTGTCGTGGATAGGTTCTCGAAAATGGCACACTTTATACCATGTCATAAAAGCGATGATGCTGTTAATGTTGCTGATTTGTTCTTTCGTGAAATTATTCGGTTGCATGGTGTGCCAAATACTATTGTTTCACATTGTGATACTAAATTTCTTAGCCACTTTTGGAGATGTTTATGGGCTAAGTTGGGGACTAAACTGCTTTTTAGTACTACTTGTCACCCCCAAACTGATGGACAAACTGAAATAGTCAATAGAACATTGTCTACTATGCTTAGGGTTGTTTTGAAGAATAATAAGAAAATGTGGGAAGAATGCTTGCCTCATATTGAATTTTCTTATAATCGTTCATTGCATTCTACTACTAAGATGTGCCCTTTTGAAATTGTGTATGGTTTCCTACCTCGTGCACCTATTGATTTGTTGCCTCTTCCATCTTCGGAGAAGGTTAATTTGTTGCTAAAGAACGTGCTGAATTGATTTTAAAAATGCATGAGTTAACCTAGGAAAACATTGAGCGTATGAATGCTAAATATAAACTTGCTGGAGATAAGGGTAGAAAACATGTTGTGTTTGCACCTGGAGATCTTGTTTGGTTACATTTGCGCAAGGATAGATTTCCTAATTTTCTCAAATCAAATCTAATGCCACGTGCTGATGGTCCTTTTAAGGTGTTAGAGAAAATAAATGATAATGCATATAAACTTGAGCTGCCTGCAGATTTTGGGGTTAGTCCCACTTTTAACATTGCAGATTTGAAGCCTTATTTGGGTGAGGAAGATGAGCTTTCGTCGAGGACGACTTCATTTCAAGAAGGGGAGGATGATGAGGACATCAATACCATTGTCACACCCACAGCCCCTACCGCTATACATACCGGACCAATTAGTAGAGCTCGCGCACGCCAATTGAATTATCAGGTACTTTCGTTTCTTGGTGATGATTATAATGCTCATGAGAATATGATGCTTCCTAAATTGGATACATTTGTTTTGCTTACAAATGAAGGGCCTAGCTTGGACAAGAAAGATGAACCTTGGAGCAAGTTCAAGCATGGAGACGATGGCATGCGCAAGGAGATCAAGAACAGAGTTACAAGTGACGATTTCAGGACTTTGAAGCCACCATAAGCAGTGCATGAAGCCTTGGACGAAATATACAAGATGTCACTTCATAAATTTCGTCCAGAGACTATTCTAGGTGCTGCGTCACCTTATTATTGGGCCAGGCCCATGTATTTTCGAAAATACTTAAGTATAGGCTATTTTTAGAGTCCGTATGTGTGGGGAAACAAGACTTAGGGTTGGTTTCGGACCCCTCCTCCAAGGGCCACGAAATTCCCCCCTCTCTCCTCCATATATACAGCCCTTAGGGCATTGTTTAGACTTCGGGTTTTGTTTAGATTAAAAGTTCGCCATAGCTGCAACTTTGCGTACTTTGTTTGTGTCCAACAGCCAGATCAAGACATCACAGAACCCCACCTTCATTAATAAAGCTTTCCTCTTTAATTCGCAACATCCGGATTGCAATCTCAGTTTCTTGCTTGTTCTTCGTTTGCTCGCAGGAAATAGACCCTCCTGGTCAGGTTGATCGTGCTCTGCGTGGTCAATAACCCTCGGAAGTTGGTTTAGCGATTGCTAAGGCGCGACGTCTTCGCACGTTCGTAGTCGGATCGTCAAAGTCGACTCCCACAGAAAATGATATCCATCTCATCGAAACATCGGGACACCTTCGCCTCTATCAAATAATGGCATAAGTTTGTAGTTAAATAAAATGTATTCCTTTGTTGTAGGAAAAAATTGGCTTTATGCAAATGATAACCTTAGAGCCCCCACCAGCCAAATATGCATGTAGTGATAGCTGTTATTTGCTCATTGCTCTATAGTGTTTTCTTGCCAGCATATTCCATGTGCTGACCTACACAGCTGCAACATATTATGTTGCAGACTTTTCATATGAAGAGTAAGGTGCGCTAGGTCGTTGTCGTGCACTCAGTATTGCTGTGGAGTTGGATGGACCCATTTATCTTCGATGCTTCCGCCGTTATCTTATTTAGAAGGCCTTCAGCCATATTACTGTAATAATTACTCCTTTAAGACACTTGATGTAATAAGTGTGTGATTGAAACTCTGTTATAAATCCTCGAGTACTGTGTGTGTCAGCAATACCGATCCAAGGATTACACTTAAGCACAGAGACTTGACCGTTTGAGGTCTGGTCGCTACAGTCGTCTTGCCAACTATTGCTTCTACAATTATCGCTAACACATAGTGATAAAGTAAAGCAATTACATGGCATTTGCATTTCATGGAATAAAGAGACAACCATAAGGCTCATGATGTTGCCGATAAGTTTAACAAAACATGATCACCTCATACAATAACATATATCACATCATGTCTTGACCATATCACATCACAGCATGCCCTGCAAAAATAAGTTAGACGCCCTCTACTTTGTTGTTGCAAGTACATGATTGCTACGGCCTTCTATCAAGAACCATTCTTACCTACGCAGCAAAACCACAATGGTGATTTATCAAGTTAGTTGTTTTAACCTTTAACAAGGATCAGTCGCAATTAAATTCGATTCAACAAAAGTAGGAGAAATGGACACCCGCCAGCCACCTTTATGCAAAACTACTTGCATGTCTCTCAGTGGAACCGGTCTCATGAACATGGTCATGTAAGGTTGGTCCAGGCCGCTTCATCCAACAATACCGCCGAATCAAAGTAAGACATTGGTGGTAAGCACTATGACGATCACCGCCCACAACTCTTTGTGTTCTACTCGTGCATATCATCTACGCATAGACCTGGCTCGGGTGCCATTGTTGGGAACGTAGCATGCAATTTCAAAAAAAATTCCTACGCTCATGCAAGATCTATCTAGGAGACGCATAGCAACGAGAGGGGGAGAGTGTGTCCACGTACCCTAGCAGACCGAAAGCGGAAGCGTTTGACAACACGGATGATGTAGTCGAACTTCTTCTAGATCCGAATGATCAAGCACCGAACGTACATCACCTCCGAGTTCTGCACACGTTCAGCTAGATGATGTCCATCGTCCTCTTGATCCAGCAAAGGTGTCGAGGAAGAAGATGGGTTATGTTAGCACGACGGCATGGTGACGGTCATGGTGAAGTGATCCGTGTAGGGCTTCGCCTAAGCACTATGAAGATATGACCGGAGGCGTAAACTATGGAGGGGGGCGCCGCATGACTAACAATTGTTGCTTTGTGTTCTAGGCGCCCCCTCCCCACGTATATACAGGTGGGAGGGGGAGGGGAGTAGCAAGGGGGCGCCCCAAGTAGGAGGAATCCTACTTGGGGTCCTCCCCACTTTGGCCTCCCCTTCCTTTTTTTGCTGGAGAGAAAAGGGAAGGGGAAGGGAGAAAGAAAGGGGCCAAACCCCCCTTGTTCCTTCTCTAATTCGGCCTCCTGCCTAGGGGGGGGGGGCGCCACCCCTTGTGGGCTGTTGTGCTCCCCTCTTATGGCCCACATCTTCCACCCGGGGGTTCCGATAACCCCCCCGTTACTCCGATACATACCCGATACTATATCTGAAACACTTCTGGTGTCCGAATGCTATCATCCTATATCAATCTTTACCTCTCAACCATTTCGAGACTCCTCTTCATGTCCGTGATCTCATCCGGGACTCCGAACATCATTCAATCACAAATCACCTAACTCATATAATACTAAATCATCATCGAACGTTAAGCGTGTGGACCCTACGGGTTAGAGAACTATGTAGACATGACCGAGACACCTCTTCGGTCAATAACCAATAGCGGAACCTGGATACTCATATTGGCTCCTACATATTCTACGAAGATCTTTATCGGTCGAACGGTTATGACAACATATGTTATTCCCTTTGTCATCAGTATGTTACTTGCCCGAGATTCAACCGTCGATGTCTTCATACCTAGTTGAATCTCATTACCAGCAAGTTCTTTACTCGTTTCGAATACATCATCCGCAACTAACTCATTAGTCACTTTGCTTGCAAGTCTTCTTATGATGTGCATTACCGAGAGGGCCCAGAGATACGTCTTTGATACTCGGAGTGACAAATCCTAATCTTGATCTATGCCAACCCAACAAACACCTTCGAAGATACCTGTAGAGCACCTTTATAATCACCGAGTTACGTTGTGATGTTTGATAGCACACAAGGCATTCCTCCCATATCTGGGAGTTGCATAATCTCATAGTCGAAGGATTATGTATTTGAGATGAAGAAAGCAATAGCACTAAAACTGAACGATCAATGTGCTAAGCTAACGGATGGGTCTTGTCCATCATATAACTCTCCTAATGATGCAATCACGTTTATCAAATGACAACTCATGTTCATGGTTAGGAAACCTTAACCATCTTTGATCAACAAGCTAGTCAAGTAGAGGCTCACTGGGGACACATTGTTTGTTTATGTATTCACACATGTATTTAGGTTTCCGACCAATACAATTCTAGCATGAATAATAAACCTTCAGCATGAATAAAGAAATACAAAATAACCACTTTATAATTGCCTCTAGGGCATATTTCCTTTAGTGAGAGCTATGGTCTTCCGCAATAAGCTAAGGGAAAATTCGTCACGCAAGATTTGTGCAACTCCTCAACGCTAACGGTTCAGATTGAATAAGGTATGCAAAGCGAGACTTCAACGCTAACCCAGGAGAAAATTTGGCAAGCAGGATTTGTACCTCCCTTCAATGCAAATGGTTTTTTCAGATGACCCATGTGCAACCACGTACAGAGGTAAGATTTGCATCTGTCATATTCAGTATATTGCCATTTGTCAAACTAGAAAGATTGACATATGTTGATCTAGTAACATTTCCATTTGTCAATCCTTGTAACACTGTGATTTGTCAAAATATGCAGCTAAAAATCACTAGCACTATCTAATTTTTGCAACTAAAATTCAGTAATTAAGCATAGATTTCATTCATAGATTAAGTAGTCGTTCTTAATTTATACAAACAGTTCAACTCGATAGCTGAACCGACCAAACTTTTTGGCAATTGTTGCCACCATGTACTGAAATAGCTAGTTCAACTATATATACTAGCTAATCTTAAGTATGTTGTATAGTTCCACCACATCTATAGTCAGATGAACTAAACAAAATAGCCCTAAATTCTACTACTACTATGGAGGGGCTTTGTACTACTTTCGGCAGCCTCTCCTCTGCAGAGCATGCTCAGTAGGAGGAAGAGGAGGAGGAGCCTACCGACGAGCTGGACAACTGCAATACGGTGCCTACCGCTGCTGCACTTCAGCGATCCTCACCTCAAACGCCCTCTGCCGCTCCAGACGACCCCTCTCGAAGCGGCTGGAATGCTCGTAGATCTCCTGCTTCCTCACCTCTGCGTCGGTGTGTGCTACGGCCACGGCTGCGGTAAGGCTCTTTGCGTGCTCGACGAGACCCTCCCACTCCTCCGGCGGGAACTCGATGTAGCGCGCAAGGTCGCTGATGCACGTGCGGGCCTCCACCTCCGCCTCCCTCCTTCGGGTGGCAGTGGTGGAGCGGGTGATGATCCCGGTGGTCGACGGTGGGCTCGCAGCCACTGCGGCCGATGATGGGGTGGCGGCCACGACCAACTCCTCCTGCCTTCACGTCTTATTAGCAGCAATCGTCTGTGTTATTATCGGTCTTCGCACACATTTTTTATTACAGACCTATTTGCGGCGTATCACACACATCTTGTTATATTGAACCATTTTCTGTTCTCTTGTCTGAATGCAAACAGTTCATCCGAGTGAACCACATGCCGTATATCGCACACACCTTGATCTAGATGACTATTTCTTTTGTGCTACGTAATGAAAAACAGTTCATCCGAGTGAACCGTATGCTGTATATCGCACACACCTTCATTTGGCTGCCCGTTTCTTTTGTTCCTCCTCATCGCAAAACGTTCATTGAACTGAACCGTATGCCCTGCATCGCACACGGAACTAAAATCCGAACCATGTTTGATGCATCCATCATCACAAATGTTTTGCACCTTTTTTGATGGTTCTTTACACCACCATTTGCGATTATTGCATTGCACACAGTTTCGTCGAAGGGTCTCTGATCGTAGTGACGCGTTAGCAGCATCCTATAGTACTGAATAAAGAAAAATCTAGCCATAGCATGAAACATATAGATCCAAATCAGCCCCTTACGGAATATCACATAAACTAGGGTTTAAGCTTCTGTCAGTCTAGCAACCCATCATGTAATAACTAATCCACAATGCTTTCCCTTATTCCCAAAGATGGTGAAGTGTCATGTAGTCGACATTCACATAACACCACTAAGGGAAACAACAACATACATGTCATCAAAATAAAGAAAGAATACCAAATTCACATGATGACTTATGACAAGACTTCTCCCATGTCCTCAAGAACAAACATAACTACTCAAAAAACATATTCATGTTCAAGATCATAGGGGTATCGAATAGCATAATAGATCTAAACATATAATATTCCACCAAATAAACCAACTAGTATCAACTACAAGATGTAATCCAGGCTACTTGCAGCCCACAGGTACCAATCTGAGATATTGATACACCGATTGAATACAAGAGATGAACTAGGGTTTGAGATGAGATGGTGCTGGTGAATATGTTGATGAAGATTGATCCTCCCATGATGAGAGGGTTGTTGGTGATGATGATGGCTTCGATTTCCCCTTCTGGAGGGAAGTATCCTCGGCAGAATCGCTCCATCTGAGAGCAAAAGTGCTCCTGCCCAAGTTCTGCCTCGAGACAGTGGCGCTCCATCCTAAAAGTCCTCTCCTTATTTTTTTTCTAGGGAAAATGGGCTTATATACCAGAAGATGCGCACCCGAGGCTGGCCAGGGGCCCCACAAGCCACCATGGCGCGCTTGGGGGCGGTGGTGGGCATGCCCAGGTGCCTTGTGGGCACCTGGGTGGCCCCCTCTGGTACTTCTTTGCTACGGTATTTTCTACTTATCCCTAAATAAATCTCCATAAATTTTTAGCTCATTTGGATATGTGCAGAATAGGTATCTCTGGCGGCTTTTTCAGGTCGAAAATTCTAACTACTGGCAATCTCCCTCTTCATGTAAATGTTGCATATTAATAGAGAAAAGGGATTAGAATTGCTCCACAAAGTGTTATATTGATTAAAAACACTATAAATAATAGTAGGAAATCATGATGCAAAATGGATGTATCAACTCCCCCAAGCTTGGACCTCGCTTTTCCTCAAGGGAAATCCGATATCAAAAATCATGACCACGAGTTTAGAGAGAGAGAGAGGTTACAGACATAGTAGCATCATGGTCATTATTATAACCACAATATCCACTATGATAAAAAATCTCATGAGCAAGTAATAATTCATCACAACAACCAAGTATAAGGCATAAACTTTCGTGAAAACTAACAAATTATGTTCTCAGTCAACAAAGCAATTGCAAATTCATCATATTTTCAAGAAGGGTCTCATGTCCAAGCTTTTTAGCAAGTCCACATACATAAACACTATTCTGATCACGGGATCAGAATATGATTATGATCACAACCTCAACTTCCTGAGTTACACAACTTGAACTTCCCTCTGTAGGAACCCGACTTTTGGGCTATTTTCACAACCATGTCTCCCTGTGCGATTTATTCTGGTTAGTCATGTTCTATATTATGTAAGTGTAATATGCAAACCATTTTTAGCAACTAAATGCCCGTTTAAAATAGCAATCTCGCTCATTGGCGGATTTTGCTCTTGGGTCATGATGAACATGCATCTGTTGCAATTTTACTACCTGAGTTGTTTGACCTGAACTTCCCCCAGTGCTAGGTTGAGCTTCCGCAAACATTGCCCAAATGGGGCTTGCGATATGCCATTGGAAATGTATGGACATGAGTATCATGACCCAAGTTAAATTTTTGGCAAAATATAAGTGGTTTAAAAGCAGTTTTGAAAACCGTTTTTTCTTCATACAAAAAACGTGAATCGTATTTTCTATTGCATTTCTAAACCGTTTATCAGAATGAGGCAAATAATATGGCATTGGAAATCTGCTGCAAAACCGCTCCTTCCACATGTTGAATGTTTTCTCTAATCCCCTATGGTTAAAGTGTAATTTGGAAAATCGTAAAATTTCACAAATTGAACAACCGAGTTCGTATTTTCAATGCCACTTCTAAATGGCCAATCCAATTGAGGCAAATGATATGGCATTGGAAAGCTTATGAAAATGCGCTACTTTTTGAGGTTGAAAGTTTTTTCTAATTTCGAACGGTTTAAAAGTAATTTAGAAAATAGTACAAGTTCCACCAAGTTCGTATTTTCGAGCTAATTTTTTAACTGTACGTCCGAATGCAGCAAACGATATGGCGTTGGAATGCTTGAGGAAATGCGAAACGTTTTGGTATATATTGTTTCTCCCAATTCCTTACGGTATTAAGTCAATTTTGAAAATGGCTAAAAACATTTTTTGGCCGTAATTTCTACGCACTTTATCGAAATGGGGCAAATAATATACCGTTGAAAAGCTATAGAAAAAGAAAAACTTTTTCATGTAGATGATTTTCTCTGGTACCTAGCCGTTTTGAAGTAATTAGGAAAATAGAGAGATCATGCATTCTGCCTTTATCGCGAAACAGATTCTTCGAAAATGCACCGCGTGAAGAATTTGAACTTCTTGGCATGTCTACTTGAGCTTCACTCTGTCTTCCATGTGCTTTTTTCTCGTAGCTCTCCATCCACTCACCGGAATTGAGGAAGTGATATACCAATGGAAACCTACTGTAAACACGCAACTTTCCCGTGTTGATCATTTTTTCATACTCGTGACAATTTTAAAAGTTTTTCACTTGAAATTCATTTAGTGTAGTAGTTGAACTTTCTGCTGTCTTCACGTTGAACTTCTGTGATGTATTTTCGTTTGTAATTTTCACATCCATTCATCGGTGTTACACAAATTATATTCCTTTTGTACATACCTCTCCCACAATAATTTTTTTAACTTTCTCCGATCGAGGACTTGAACTTACAACAACAAAAAAACTGGATCTTTCTTTTTAATTCATTTTTCTCGTATTAAACACACACCATGTAGTACATGAACTTTTTCCATTTTTATAATTTGAATTTTTTATTTTCTTTTTTGATATCAAATTGCTCCCAAATAATAACTGAACTTCTTTGTGGATTGAGAAAATTATTTTAGAATGCAAAAAACAATTTCTTTTTGTGTTTTCGAACATGCAAATACATGGTGAACCTCTCTCACAAGAATTTTTGAACATCCCCGGACAAAGCACTTGAACTTATTTCAACAAACCTTTTAAGCTTTTATTTTTCTATACTTTTATTCTCACCTGAAATGCATTCCTGGCAGTACTTGAACTTCTCGTTGTATTCAATATGAACTTCTATCACATTTTTGTGTATATGTCGAATTACACACAATTGAAGGTCGGAGGTCATTTTTTGCCAATTTAAAACATGTAAATAAAGGTCGGATGTCCCGAAATATAAATTATGAACCGCGCATGGAGGTGCACATGAACTTCTTGCAACAAATCTGAGTTTATTATATACTTCGAACTTCTCTGTTATTTTAATTTCAACTTCTTAGTGTGGATCCTTGTCGACGACGAGCGGTTGACATAGAGCACACAATATACCCATTTGGAGAGATGTTGAATAGGAGGAACGATTTTCATGCAGAGCATTTTGTTTCAGTTTTTATAATGCATTGAGATAATTGTTTTAACAGACCAAAAACAACATATTTTTGTGTTTCGAACATGTAAATACAAGATGAACCTCTCTCGCAACAATTTTTCAACTTCCTCGACCGAGCACTTGACTTCTAGCAACCATTTTTTTAGACTTCGCTTTTTTATTCTTTTTTCTCATATGAAACACAAACCATGTAGTACGTGAACTTCTGGCTATTATCACTATGAATGGCTCTCTGCTTTTTTGCCCCAACTCCTAAAACACTCATATAAACGGAGCATGTAAATCCTAGGTTTTTATATTCTTTGAACTTCTCTGCTTTTTTAATTTGAACTTCACAACTTTATTCTTTGAAAAGAAAATAATGATTTTTATGTAAACATCCTACAACTTCTTTTTGAAATTGAACTTCATACTTTAATTTAGCATAAAAACAAGAAGAATTTGAGCTTTTCGTATACATCGAACTACTCCGTTTTTAATTTGAAATTCTTGATTTTCTTTTTAAAATCAAATTGCTCCAATTGGAGACAACTAGAGCGGGCCTTGAATCTTCATCGCAAAAGACTTGTTCCTGTTCATCGTTCACTTGGCGGTGCATGGCGACTTGCTCAAGTGCTTTCGTTTCTCCTTCGCTCATGGAGTCATATGTACCATCGTTGTTGAGGATCATGGTTCGCTTGTTGGTACACTCAAAGGACTTGTGGCCTCGGCCTCCGCATGTGAAGCATTTGAAGGAACTTGTCTTGACGGTCTCATCGGTTGGGATGGATGATGATGAAGCTCTCGGCTTGAAGTTGCTTCTAGTAGGAGGATGACTTGGAGTTGTCGAAGTTTTCTTGTAACTCGACTTGTCGATGTTGCTTGTAGAAGGCTTGGTTGAGGTAGATGGTGTTGGACTTGTTGAAGCTTGGGTGTTGGAGAAGCCGTATGATTTGGATGAGAACTTGGCATACTTGAAGTCTTATTGCACTTGATGTTCCGCTTTGGTGGCTTGATGCACTAGATTGATGAGGTTCGAGTATGGTTGGAAGTCGGCGATCTTCTTGATAGGGTGATTGAGTCCATTCAAGAAATGTGCCATAGTTTGCTCATCATCTTCCGTGACATTGGCTAGTATCATGGCAATCTCCATTTCCTTCTAGTACTCTTCAACGCTCTTGGTCCTTGCTTGAGTAGTTGGAGTTTCTTGAAGAGGTCGCGGTTGTAGTAGGTCAGCACGAAGCATGCTCTCATGACATCCTTCATTTGCGCCCAAGTAGTGATAGGTGGTTCGCCTTTTGCTGCTCGGCGCTCAATGACTTGTTCCCACCAAATGAGGACATAGTCTTGGAACTCAAGGAGCCATCGCGATCTTCTTCTTGCCTTCATAGTTGTGCAAGCGGAAGATTTTGTTGAACTTCAATGCCCATGAAAGGTACTCCTCGGGATCATTGCTTCCACTGAACTTGGGCATGGTGAACTTTAGCTTGTCGTAGCGTTGCTCTTCATTGTGTTCGGGTCGGGGATGATGACGTCCTTGACGAGGAGGGTCGTCTCTCACAATTTGCTCTTGCCGTGGACGATTTCCAATGTCATATTGCTCTTGTTGAACTTGATGTTCTTGGCGAGCTGGTGGAGGAACTTGTCGAGCTTGATGTTGCACGCGGGCTTGATATCTTTGTTCATGAACATCTTCGCGAAGTGCTTCTTCATGTTCAGGAGCTTGTCGGCTCAGTTGGCTATGACTCGACTTAAGTCTCGGAGGGCTTGTTGTGCCTCAAGTGCTTGAGCATCACGCAATTGTTGCTCTTGATGATGTGCCTCGGCATCTTGTGCTTCTTGGTGTAGACGCGCTTGCTGTTCCTCTTCGTGTTGGCGTTGTTGTTGCCATTCTCGTGCTTGCGCAAAGGTAGCTTGGTTTTGACGATGTCGGTGCTCTTGAGAGTCGTTGTCGCGTAGAGGATTGAGGCTTGCTTGGCGATCATTGCGCATGGCACGTCGAAGAGTGTTCGATGTCGGTGTACTTGAGCCGGAGAGAGTGAAGTCGGAGTGTCGACTTGAGTTGCTCCGTCTTGATGAGAACAAAGTGGAAGAAGAGCGGTTGAGCAACAAAGCACGAATCTCGTCCATTATTGCATCGTTCTCTTGCTTGTGGCTGTCGAGCTTGTGGTCGAAGTAATCCCTTGACGTTGCTCGGAGAGTCGCAAGTAGGTAGCGAGGTTGTCTATGCGTTCGCTCATTGCTTGTTGCTCTTGATGCAAAGCACGTTGTGCACCAAAGAGGTGGCTCTTTGTGACGTAGGAGTTCATGTCGTTGTGTTGCCCGATGAAGAGTGGGTTGGTAGAAGTACTTGACCTATCCATCATACCAAGAGAAATATGTGAGTCACAGAAAGAGAAGACCGTATACCAAATGTACCTTGACAAATGTTGAAGGTGGATCAAAGATCACTCCAATGTGGAACAAGGAAATAGCACAATTGGTACCAATTCTTGTCGGTTTCTCACACCTACACAAGTAAAAGCTTATGGTGGAGCTTGGTTAGGATAGTGGCACAAAATTTGATGCAATTGTTAGCGAGCCTCAATAATGTTGGAAAGGATTCGCAAGTTTGCAATGCAACAAGTAGACCAAGCAATATAAGGTACACGGAAACACACACGCAAAGAGATAAGTGGGTCGTGCAACCAAGGATGAGCCAAAATGTGGAATCCATGAAAATGCTCTTGTTGCACAACACTAGAGAGACGCTAGCACTATTGCACAATAGGCGAATGCGAAGACTTGTGCACAACCTACTAAGAAAAAATGCAACGACTTCTTTCCCAAGTATGCTCTATGTATGTTGTTTCGATGATATGATCCAAGATGATCTAGTATGACAATCTTAATGTTGTATGATGCTATGGCTCTTTCTTAAAAGCACTCTTCTTATCTTTCCCTTCTTACTTAAAATCTTGTTTGGCTCTTTGTTGTTTGAGCTCTTTTCTCATGCAATGCTTCATGAACCAAGATAGCAATTGTGTATGCGATGACAACCTTGTGACATAAGAGATGATACCAAGATATGCACCAATGTTATGTATGTATGCTATGGGAAGTATGATCGCTAATGTGCACAAGTCACATTGCCGGCAATACTCAAAGGCTAGTCTCGACGGGTAAGTGACGCAAAAGAGTAAGGCTATGATGGCTATCAATGTAATGGCAAGAGTGATGTATCACTATACCAAGATGAGTTTACCGCTTCTTGATTACGGTATGGTGTCAAAATGGCGGCACGAATACCAAGATGATATAGCCGAGGGTCGTTGTTGATGACGCGTCTGTGGCGAAGATGAGCGGCGATGATGTTGATGTCGAACCGTACCTAAATAGCCGAAACACAATAGGACACGGAACCGCAATTCAAATTCTCAAAGCAAAATAGGACAAAATTGTCGGAGTTGGTAGTGGTAAGCGATGGTGGTGTATGTGGTATATGGCGGTGCTATGCGGAAGTGGTAGTGGTATGCGGAAGTGTATGTGGGCACCGGAGAAAACTTGGCGAAATTTGGACGAAAAACGGGATGGTGGATGGCGATGTTGCTGCCAGGGGCCGGATGTCCGGGCTTGATGGCCGGATGTCCGGGGTGCCGGATGTCCGGGCTGTCGGGCCGGATGTCCAGGCTCTAGATTCGTGGACGAAATCGAAGATCTTCGTGTGGCGAGGTCAAATCGAGGCAAAATTCGGAGAAATTTGTGGATGGAAATTGGGGGAAAGTGGATGGAAAGCTAGATCTACCTGCAACACACGAAATCCGCGGATCAAATCCAACAAAACTTCATCACACCAACAAATCACAAAAACATTGGGGCTATTTTTGTGGGGAAATTTTCGAATTAGGGACAAAATCAACAAAAACAAGGCTAGAAACACAACGTGGAGGCTCCGAAATTGTGATCAACGTGGTTGTATATACCAAGATGATGTACGAAGGAACCCTAGATGGCCGATCTTTCACGAAAGGAGCGGATCCCGCGATGAACACGAAGAACACAAGGGGAAACACGAGAGAATCACTAAAACCAACAAGAAATAGCCACACATATGCTAGATCCTCGAGTACATAAGAGATCACACGATCAACGATTAACAAAGGACGATACAAAAGGTAACCTGCTTCTCCATGAGGAGGTCTCGAATCCACAAGCAGATCTTCTCCGCGAGGAGGTCTAGAATCCAAGTGGATCTTATCCGAAGAGGGGACGCAGTCTCTCTCGTGGAGTAGATCTGGATGGATGAGCGAAGCTCTATCTCACAAATGAGCTAACACAATGCTAACCCTAAAATGTAGGTAGGAGGAGAGTATATATAGTCTAGGGGGTGAAAGGGTACATGGGCTTCGGCCCTTTACTGTGCGCAGACAGGCGGGGTCGGGCGTCCGAGCGTCGGGCCGGATGTCCGCGCCTTTGGGAGCTGCCGGATATCCGGGGCTGGGGCCGGATGTCCGGGCTGACGGGGCATCTCTTCTGTCTTCTGGATCGATGGTGTCCGGATATCCGGGTGGGAGGACGGATTTACGGGTCAGGGCCGGCTGTCCGGGCCGGTCGCCAGATGTCCGGGCCTTTTAAACTTGGCCGTTGGCTCCTTGTTGCTGTTGACACTTCCAGGGGCCAGATGTCTGGGGTCACAGCTGGATATCCGGGGCCTGGGAGTTGTTCTTGACTCCTTCCGTCGGTTCTCTTCATCTGTGAACTTGGGGGCTTGTCCATCTCCACGTGCATCTTCGGGAGGGTCCTCTTGGTAACTAAGCAGGCACAACATCTTGGACATAGGTAGTAGCCATGTCTCGAGAGGACCATATGTGATATCACTAAGGAAGGAGGTCACCTCGTTCTCGAGAGCTCTAGCTCGTGCTCGTGTCATGGGTCCTCTTGTCTCTTGATGAGACGATGGTAGGTCCATGGGGATGACCGTAGCATGCTCTGCATTAATTTTTTTTAAATGTTAAAAACAACGCTACCCTTTAGCAAAAACAAATTATGGACATCAAACCGCTCTATTTTTTTCCAATTTTTGAACCTTTTTCGCTTTTTTTATAAATGAGAAAATTGGAGGTTTTTAGTAAATGTCGAACTTCTTCGTCATTTTGAGCTGAACTTCTTGGTTTCTTCACTAGTAACAGGAATATTCAAGTTTTTGTAATAAATATCGAACTGCTCCGTTTTTTGAAATTGAACATTATACTTTTAGTTTTCTTAAGAAAGGATGGAATTTTTGGTTTTCCCTATACATCGACCTACTTTCGTTATTTTAATTTAAACTTCTTGATTTTATTGCATAGTTAAAAAGGAAAATCTAAGTTTTTATAAATATCTATTTTTGTAATCTGGACTTCTTGGTTTAATTTCTTTTATGAAGGAAAAAATCCTAGTTTCGTAATAAATATTGAACCCGACTGTTATTTCAATTTGAACTTCTAGTGTTTTTTATTTACAAATGGTGAAAAATCATTTGTTCTGAATTTTGAACTCCTTTATATTTAAAATTTGAACTTCTTGTTTTTCTGAACTTATTTTTTTCATTCTTTAATATGGAGGGAAAATCCGAATTTTGAATACACATAAAACTGCTCCGTTTTTAAAATTAGGACTTATTTGTTTTATTTCTTTTATTAAAGGAAAATGCTAATTTTGTAATTAACATGAAGCTGCTCCGTTTTTAATTTGAATTTTCTGGTTTTCTTTTCTTAATAACGAGATAATCTATGGGAAAAAATGTACATCCATAATATTTTCTTCGAACTTTTGCGATTTATAAAATTTGAACTTCCAATATTAAAATTTTCTAGGTGCTCTTTTCTTCTTCTTCGTATATTAACATTGAACTACTATGTTATGTTAATTTGAACTTCCTGGTCTATTCTTTAGTAAGTAGATGAATTCGAGTTTTGTAATAAACATCATACCTCTCTATTTTGTTAGTTTCAACTTCTAGATTTGAGAAACAGGGAAAATCTGACATTTCTAAATATCAAGAAGATGTGGTTTACTACATTTTTCTAATTATACATTTTTACTATATGTCAATGTGACCTTCTTGTGGGTTTTTAGAAACGTGAAAAACATGTTTCAGTTTGGACTTCTAGTTTTTTCTTTTAGTTTTTTGCTAAAGTTTTTGTTTCTTTTAGTAATTTAGTAATGGCCAAATCATAGCTTTTTTTCAAACCGCCTTGCTATTTCAATTTAAACTTCTCAGTTTAAAAGAAGAGAGCATCAAATCCGTTCAAAAGCTTTGTTATTTTAATTTGACCTTGTTGGTTTTTTTAGAAACGTGAAATGTCATGGGAATGTTTTTATAAATATATGTGTGTCCCATTTTTGTTTTCTCGTTCTCTTCAAACTCTCCAATTTGTTAAATTTGAACTTCGAGAGTGAGGTAAGTTTTCTTCTTGATATACAAACATCGAACTCCCCCGTTATTTGAATTTGAACTTCTTGGTCATTAGTTTTATAAACAGGGAAATTCCATTTTTCTTATAAACATCAAATACGCTCTGTTATTTTTAATTTGAACTTATAATTGTGAATTGTTGAGGTTTGAAAAGTTTAATGCTCTATTTTTTTACTTTTTATACGGTGAGCAATATAAAATATAAAAATTACAAGTTTTAGACATATGCAATAATTACTTCACAAAACTAGCTAGTTATTCATCAGCATCATCAAGCAACCTAGCTAGTGAGATGAAGTTGGGACTTGGGAATAGGTGTCATGAACACCGAAAGAAAATGATCTGAAGGACAAGAACACACACACAAGGACAACTGGGCGCCAAGATTCAGAATGGCCCTTTGTTTGTAGACGTAAAGAAGTTCAAAAAAAATCCTTGGAACAACCATGTTCTGAAAAAGAACAGTATGTAGTCAGGCATGATGAAAACATTAGCAGTAACGAATTTACCAACGACATCATTTCTTTTTCAATCTCAATAGTGAATGGGGGTTTACTCTGTCTAATTTTTTTTAGATTTTATTAAAGACGTGCTAAGGGAGAAAATTTGAAGCAGCCGTGTTCTCAACTTTTTATGTTCTAACTTAGTGGGATTTAGAATGTGAACTTCAAAAACAATCTATACTATGTACATCCCAGAATGCAAGATGATGCGGAGCATCCCACATTCATCCCCATGTACACTCTGACTACTCCCTCAGCCCCAAGAGGACATACGATGAGACCTCGACCATATGCCATTGGACACAAGGTGAACTCACTCCTCTTCGATTCGTCACTTTCCACATATGAGCCACGGCTACTACCTCATGCATGGACCTTGTATATACTCAGGCACATACGATATGACCATGGAGAACCAAAGGACCAAGGCCAAGCATGGAAGAGGAGAAGGAAGAAGAAGAACAGACAATACATAGCTTGCCCGGATGATCCGGACCCCCAGCCGGACGATCCGGACCAAGCCCGGATGATACGGACCCCCACCCGGACGATCTGGGTAATGTGCCCCAAGATGGCACCCGAAGCGTGCAGAAGCCCCTCGACGGAGCCGGATCATCTGGATGAGGACCCGGATCATCCGGACGATGCCCGGATCATCCGGACCCCCATCCGGATCATCCAGCCTTTGCCTACGCGCATGACTTGGGCCAAGGCCCGTGTACCCCTTCGCCCCTCACTTACCCCTTCATGGCTTAACACTATATATATACCCCCTCCTCCTCCATTTGAGGGTTAGCAAAGTAGTAGCTCATTAGAGATAGAGCTTTGCTCATCCATATCGGATCTACTCCACGAGAGAGACCGCCGCCTCTACGAAGAAGATCCACCTTGGATTCAAGACCGCCTCACGGGTGGCCCCCATCAAGACCTCCTCACGGAGAAGAACCGGTTACCCTATGTATCGTCCCTTGTTGACTTTGGATCATGTATCTCTTTGTGTTTCGAGGATCTAGCACATGTGTGATTGTTCTTGTTGGTTTGAGTGATTCTCTCGTGTTTCCCCTTGTGTTTCCCCCTCGTGTTCTTTGCGGGATCCGCTCCAATCGTGAAAGATCGGCCACCTAGGGTTCTACCCTACATCATCTTGGATCAGAGCAATGTTGGTCACGAATTTGGAGCCCCTACCCCCATGTTTTCTAGCCTAGGTTTGTTGAATTTGTCCCAATTTCGAAAATCCCCACTAAAATAGCCCCAATTTTTTTTGTGATTTGTTGGTTTGATGATGTTTTGTTGATTTTGATCCATGGATTTGCTTTGTTGCAAGTGGATCTAGCATCTCCCCAAGTTTCCCCACCTTCCATCCACAAAATCTCCTCAATTTTGCCCTGAAAATCATCCATTTCTGCCCCCAAAAACGGACTCCGTGAGCAAATCCCGACTGGATTGACCTACCCGGATCATCCGGACCTTCTCCCGGATCATCCGGACACCTCCCGGATTAGCTGGACGCCCCCCCCCCCGGACATCCGGATAACCCACGCACCCAGACAACAGAACCGGAGCTGACGAACCTGGATCATCTGGAAGTACTCCCGGATTATCCGGACCTAGCCCGGATCATCCGGACCTCCTCCCGGATGTCAGGCTAACCCTGGCACTTACTCGGCTGAATTCTTGTTTCGGCCATAACTAATTCATCCGAACTCCGGTTCTGACGTTCTTTAGCTTGTTTTGAAGGTCTTGACATCCCCCTTCACACAAAAATACTACCATCTCCATTTGAATCCATCAAATTTTTTGAACTTTGGCATCTTTGCCTAGGGCCACCACCATATCATCCGCATAACCACCACTGACTTCCTCAACCTAACCAAATTTGATCCCCATTGCATATGTGGTTGTTTGAGTTGTGACTTGAGTCTCCTAAGGTGTTTCGGCTACTTAGGGACGGTTGCTTCTTCATCAACCACCACCACCACTTCCGCATAACATTGCCCACCATACACTTCCGCCACCCCAACTTAACCCAATTTTGTTTGTGTTGTGACTTGTGTCTCCTAAGGTGTTTCGGCTACTTAGGGACCGTGCTTCCAACACCGACACTGTGTATAGTCCACCACCTTACCCTCCATTTCCACATTGCGTACTCCACAACCCATCATTGCCATTCCGCAATTCCATTGAGCTTCCGCAACGCCACCACCACATCCCACTACCACCATTTGACATTTGACATTTGAGATTTTGAGTTTGCGGTTTTTCCATTTCCTAAGGTGTTTCGGCTACTTAGGGACGAGTCTCCATCATCTTGGTATCTACATCAAGAACACTGCCACTCATCATCACCGTGGACGGTAACCTCCATATCATCTTGGTATCGTGGTATCCCTCCATTGTATATTCCTTTGCCATTGCATTGATAACCCCTAGCCCATTTTGTGTCACTTGCCTATCGAGACTAGCCATTTGAGTATTGCCGGCAAAGTTACTTGTGCACATTAGTGACCTACACCATCCTTTGCCTACATACCATATCTTATTGGTACCATCATATCATCTTGTGTGCCACAAGTTTGTTCCTGCATATACATTATTGCTATCTTGGTTTGTGCATTGTGGCCATATCAAAAAAAGAGAATAAGCTTTTAAGCAAAAAGAGAGAGCAAAGAAGCTTGTAAGCAATAGCCATAGCATCATACTACATTGCACATTAAGATTGTCATATCCGATCATCTTGGATCATCTTGAGAAACATCGGGAACCATACATACATAGCATACTTGGGATAGAAAGTTCATACATTTTGCATCTTATAGGTTGCGCACAAGTGTTGTATCCGCCTATTGAGAAATAGTGCTAGCGTCTCTCTTGAGTTGTGCAACACGAGCGTTTCTGTGGATTCCACATTTTGTGCTCATTCCTTGGTTGCACGACCCCATTTATCTATCCGTGTGTGTCTTTCCGTGTGCCACATATTGCATTTGGTCTACTTGTTTCACTTGCCAATTTGTGAGTCTCTGTCAACATTATTGACTGTTGCTAACATTTTACATCAAATGTTTTGTGCCACTATCCTCACCGAGCTCCACCATAAGCCTTATTTGTGTAGGTGTGAGAAATTGACAAGAACGGTACCAATTGTGCTATTTCCTTGTTACATCATTGAGTGATCATTGATCCATCTTTAATATTGGTCAAGGTACATTTGGTATAAGTTCTTCTCTTTCTCCCACTCATATTTTCTCGAGTCTTGTGATGGATAGGCAAGGCATTTCATCTCCGGTCTTCCACAACAACGATGGCGTGAACAACTACATCACCAAAGCGTCCATCTTCGATCTACAACGACAAATGCAAGGCGCACAATCAAGATTGCGAGAGTGCATCAAGAACATCTCCATCGACATTCGTCACTCCGAAGCAAGGAAAAGGGACTACATCGACAATAAGCTTTCCACGCAAAAGGAGGAGCAAGATGCAAGAATGGAGGAGATTCGGACCTTGTTGATCAACCGTTCTTCCCCTTCATCATCCTCAAGCCGGCGACATTCAAGTCACAAGTCTTCGGAGCGCAAACAAGATGCAAGCGCAAGTCGTCCACGTCCACATCTCCATGGCGACCATCGTCAACATCAGCATGAAGGGCAAGTAACCTCCAAGCAACATGTACAAGACGACAACGAACGACATCTACTATGAGCTCAAGTACGACAACGACACCATCATCATGACGATGCTCACCAAGCGCAAATGCACAAGTCCCAACAAGCCATACTTCACGCCAAGGCCAACCTTCATGAGCATAACAGAAGACCACGAGACGAGCACCACCAAGACGGAGCTATGACTACTACCACCACCACTTTGGCATCTTCGCCAAGTGCTATCAAGGCATCTTCGCCTTTGGACATACGACATCTTCACCTACTTCCCGTGAGTTCGCCTACATCGACATCTTCAACAACAAGGCGACCAACTACGAGCGAGGACGACACTTCCATCTTCGGAAGCCCCTCAAGGAAGATGGCCGAGCATGGGAAATTCCATTCGGTCATGGTGATGAGCTATGATGTGCCACATCATATGGGCCTCCAACAACAAGACGGTGACAAGAAGGTCGACCAAGGGCCATCCTCTTTGACCACGGTGACGAGCATGAACCTCTTCAACAACATGAAGACGGCACCCATATTGGACTCATACTCCGAGTCAAGCTACGAGACTGCACATGAGACCTTATCTTTGGTCTTCGAGTAGAGTGATGATGTGCCATCTTCGTCCTTCATCCATGGCTACGACTACGACATGATTGAGCATGGAGGCGTTTGCACCTACATCTCTCCGGAACCCACATATGACGAGATGCCACAATTGCCATGTGAGAAGAGCCACCACCCCATGAGTGAGATGAGTGACTCCACCATATATGACATTGAGTGCATTTCCTATGAGAGGATGAGTGTGACCACCACTAGCCCCACACTTGAGAGCATGTCACACATCCTATGTGAGATTGAGAGCCATTTGAGTGACTCCACCAACCATATGAGTCCGAGCGTCATACCGTGAGTGAATGAGCCACAACACTTAGTGAGTGAGGTAGTTGACACGACATGTGAGGCCACTATGATTTCTATTGACTTCACCTCTACTCCTAGTGTGTTTTCTTTTTTGGTGCTAGGTCTTCGACATGACTACATGCCTGCCCTCGGTGAGTCCATACCTACAACGACGATGATGGCCATGGTGGACGATGATGCACCCCCCACATGGTTCCATCAAGATGAAGATGACCACGACTTGGTCTTCGACACCTCACCTACAACACATTAGCGATGCTCTAAAGGTAACATAGGTGATGGTGCTTCTCTTGTCCCACTAGTGGACTATCCCACCAATGATTGCTTGCATGATGTTCATCCACCCATGCTTCATGCTAGTGCGAATTCCTCATGTCATGACTTACCCATTTATGATGAATATGATGATGAGCATGTTGAGTTGCCTAGTTTTGATGCTATGCTCCATACGATATCATGTGAAAATTCTATTGGTCACATCATGTTTGACAATCCATTAAACTTGTTATATGCTATGAGTGAGATCTCCCACATTGCATCATTTCAATCTCAACATAGTAACTATGCATGCCCCATTAAAATAAATCCCATTTGCACTTATGGCATAGATGACGATATGATGGTCATTGGCTTTTTTTCATGTGGTGATATTGACATGCTTCCTTTACATGACTTGCGCAATTCATCTACTATACCATGCCATGATCACATTGTTCCAAATATGCTTTGTTTTGGATGTTGTCAATATTCTCCGTGTGATGTTTCCATTAGTGCTCATGAGGAGACCCCCATAGTTTCCTCATACATATTAGGAGATTTTGATGCATTCCATACATTGCATGCTTCCCATAATAGCGCACAACATATGCATTCCATGAATAACAATGCTCTACATATTTCCCGTGATGCGTTACGCAATTGGAGTCTCCATTATGCTATACATAACAACAAACCTCTCATGATGGATGACATGTTTCTATATCACGCATCTCATTTATTTGAGCTTTGGATATTTGGTGCTAACCAACACAAGCACGTGCACATCATAATGGATGATATGTACATATACCACACACACACACAATTTTCCCTTTGCATTTGTTTTGTGTAGGTACTCATGAACAATCGTCAACCTCACAATCCCATGAGTTGATGAAATGAGCTCTTGAGAGCAACGATGACTTGGGATCCTGTGGACTATCCTTACCGCCATTCCCTTCGCGCAAGGACTACGCGCATCTCTTTTACTTGGCTCTCACAAGGCTATGGGCTATATATCACTTGTTACTTTATGCCCATTGTATCTTGTTCACTTTGCATGTTATGCCTCTTTACATGATTTTGCCATGCAATTGTGACCCTTGCTTGCATCAACCCATGATTCACAATTATGATACTCCTATGTGTATTTGCATGCTTAGTGGAGATCCTTGTTGCTATTGCCATGTTTATCATGTGCCTCATGCTATTGTTGATTCTTCTGTTCGGAGAGTCATGATGTTCCATTACTATTTACCTTGGACTTCTTACCAATTCATTGATGATATTTTGCTCATATCTTGCCTTCATGCTTGTGATATGTCTTGTGCATTATTGATGACCACCATTTTCACACATGACATGCTTGACATGATTCCCTCTAGTATGTTGCATCTTCGCACTACTAGATCACACTACTTGATTGCTATGATTGCTTGCTTTGTTGCATCACCCATGTTCCTTTCTTACTCGCTTTCTTGAGTTGATGACATATATGCTCTTGCCTCTCACATGATTTATCTTGATCATTGTCTCTTGTCTCCATTAGTGGCATCTCTCATATACCCTTGTATTGAGTGCCAACTTGCTATGCTTATTGGTCATGGAGACTTGGACATATTACTTGTGATGCATGCTTGTTTACTTGAGCCTATTGTATTTGGTTAATCTTGCATCATATGACTCCATACTATGAAATGCTCCCTTGTCCTTTCTTATGATGAGCATGATGCATACACTTGTTGGGTATCTTACCACACAAATGATAGGTTTTGCACTTCCGCTAACCTCATTTGTTTTTCCAAGTGTTTGTCATGTTCTTTCATTTTGGAGGATTCATAAGGCGGTGCCGTTATGCGACAACTTGGTCATGCGAAGGCATACACGGTGTGCAACACCAACATTTGCGAGAATCTCCTAAAGGTGACCTCCTTCCCTTTGAGCCATTCTCACATATGCATATTGGATGGGTCATTATTTCATTGTTTTTTCCTTCTTCTTGCCTACATGTTGCACATATTGGATGGAGGACCGACATTGGAGATTGGCTCTATGGACCTTCACATTGAGGAGCGCTCGGACTTATTGGATGCACCTTCGAGCCTCCACTCATGCCACGACATCAAGCATTGTTACACCAACACCTCCTTACTTGTTGATTGTGCTCACACATGTCATGCTCGATGGACATATCAAACACATGACAAATTTGCATCTTATGCATGGATTGACTCACATTATGATTGCCTTGTTCCATCTTGTATTCCCATGTAATCCATGATATATGAGCTTGTGCACTTTCTTAGCAAATTTGTTGTGATCTTTCTTGATGGCATATTCATACATCATTATCATATTGCCTACCATCAATTGCATGATAACTTATTCATATTGAGCATCCATTGCCATATTCATGTTATTGATAAACCATCTCACTATGACGTCATTTTGCACCGTGGTTGCATTGATCATATTCACAACACATTGGTGTGCACAATGAATGCTTTTGCTCCCATGAATGATTTGCATATCATTCTATACCATATTGATAAGCTTATGCGCTTTGTCATGAACAATCTTGCCCAACGGACTCATTCTTCTATGATGGACACTTTGTGTGCGCTAACCATTGTATTTCCAAGTGTACTTTGTGTTTGCTCATTTTGCATGTACCACATACCGGAGACACCTTGGAGTACTTGGATTGTGCTATGCCTTCAATCCGTCCAACTACAAGTCCGTCCACGACAACCGTTTCCATGGTGATGACGATCACGATCCGAGGTCGGATCTTTCCCAAGGGGGGGAAGATGATGTGGAGCATCCCATGTTCATCCCCATGTACAGTCCGACTACTCCCCCAGCCCCAAGAGGACATACAATGAGACCTCGACCATATGCCATTGGACACAAGGTGAACTCACTCCTCTTCGATCCGTCACTTTCCACATATGAAACACGGCTACTACCTCATGCATGGACCATGTGTATACTCAGGCACATACGAGATGACCATGGAGAATCAAAGGACCAAGGCCAAGCATGGAAGAGGAGAAGGAAGAAGAAGAACAGACAAGACAAAGCTTGCTCGGATGATCCAGACCCCCAGCCGGACAATCCGGACCAAGCCCGGATGATTCGGACCCCCACCCGGACGATCCGGGTAATGTGCCCCAAGATGGCACCCAAAGCGTGCAGAAGCCCCTCGACGGAGCCGAATCATCCGGACAATGCCCGGATCATCCGGACCCCCATTCGGATCATCCGGCCTTTGCATGTGCGCATGACTTGGGCCGAGGCCCGTGTACCCCTTCGCCCCTCATTTACCCCTTCGTGGCTTAGCACTATATACAGACCCCCTCCTGCTCCATTTGAGGGTTAGCAAAGTAGTAGTTCATTAGAGATAGAGCTTTGCTCATCCATATCGGATCTACTCCACGAGAGAGACCGTGACCTCTACGGAGAAGATCCACCTTGGATTCAAGACCCCCTCACGGGTGGCCCCCATCAAGACCTCCTCACGGAGAAGAACCAGTTACCCTATGTATCGTCCCTCGTTGACTTTGGATCGTGTATCCCTTTGTGTTTCGAGGATCTAGCACATGTGTGATTGTTCTTGTTGGTTTGAGTGATTCTCTCGTGTTTCCCCCTCGTGTTCTTTGTGTTCTTTGTGGGATCCGCTCCAATCGTAAAAGATCGGCCACCTAGGGTTCTACCCTACATCACAAGCAACCACGAGATCTCATCAACTCAACAAATAGAAAAGGATTTCAGAATCAAGATCACGAGAAAATAGCCCAACATGCTCTGCTTGACGCTTAGGAAAAATATATGGCCTCACATGGATACCCGATTAAGTCGGCGGTAGCTATGCTGTCACTGCCATTTTGTTCTCTATACACAAGCATTTTCATACTTGCCACAAGGATTTTGTTTGAACTACCACAAGAATTTTTCTTGGCCTGCCATGGATGCTCTATAGCTATGTGACGCTGAATAACAATAGAATCAGTGATGGCAGGACCAGCTGGTTGGCAAGCTCGTCAGAGTCGGCTGCCGGACACCGCAGCGGACACGACAGATGCGCAGATACGTGTGTCATGACTTTATTTGTGAAAAAACTACACAATGATCTATTTATCTTTTGGTTTATTCTAAACTACCACTGTTGAATTTTGTTTCAGCTCCCTCATTAGCATTTGTACGAACACCTAGTGGGCCGCAAATAACCACTTCACTGATGCTATTTTGAAGAACACCGCAGGAATTAGAGGGATAGAGCTCGGGTGGTTGTTGGCAGTAGCGTGTGGTGGTGCTGAGCTTGTCGGTGGAGCAGACAGAAGAACGACAACGACGATCGGAGAAGCATGGATGGGGATGCACCTATGGTTTGAACTTATGTCGGGGATGGACGGAGGAAGAAGGAGCCAGGTGCAGGGGGGTCGTGGAAGTGACACAATGAAGATGAGGGGGGAGGCACTCGGCTTAGATGCCCGGGTGGATTCGCGCTCTGGCGGTGGCGGTTACCTACCGGGTGCGGGGCACGTCAACAGTCGGCGATCTAGACGGGAGGCGTCACACATGGTCGGGGTGTAGTGGGGTTGGGCCAGTGATACGGGGCGGGACGACGCAGGGCATTGGGTGCAAGGAAGAAGGAAGCGGGGCGTCGGGGGTCACAAGGAAAGAGGAAGCACACTGGCGCGGGGGAGGAGGCGCACTGTTGATTGGGAAAGAAGGGCACCGGCAGCAGGGAAGGAGGCACGCATGCGATGAAGGAGGGGGTGCGCCAGCAGTAGCAGAGTTGGCAAGCGGCGGGGGTCCCAGGGAGGGCGGAGCGCGGTGGCTCTGGTGGGGGTTCGTGGAAGGACTGCGGTGGCGGGCGGTCCGAGGGGATTGGGGAGTTCAGGAGGACCTCCTCCTGGGGCCGTCGTCATGAGAAAGCGATCGACCTCGCGCATGGCCAGGGGCAGCACCAGATGCAGTCGGCGGCAGAGGTCCGCAGGCGGGGGAAGTTCATCGGAGAGTGGGAGGTCGGCGGTGCGCGGGGTGGGTCGTGAGAAAACGTGGGATCGGGAGTGGGGGAAGTTCAGGTTGTGGGGTGGTGGGAGGTTCAGCTCGCGGGGGCGTGTGTTGTCAGGAGTTCGGGAACAACTCGATCGCCTCTATATAGGCGTGACTGTGATCCAAATAACTATTCTGATCCCAGGATCAAAATAGAGTCCAACTGAACATTATTCTGTTTCGCGTAAAAGAATATTATTCTGTTACTCTACTTGAACTGGCGGTTTCAGGTAGTTGTACTGATGATTTTCATATCGTCCAACTGATCGTCCTCTCTAGTCCAAAAAAATTGCGAATTTTTTCGTCGGAATGGGGCGTGTAATATATCATTCGAAATCTCTTAACAACTACATTACAAGTATATAGGAATTTTTTACAAAATCATAACGGTTTAAGAGTGATAGAGGCAAAGGTGTCCCGATGTTTTGATGAGATGGTGGCTATCGTTTTCTGTGGGAGTCGACCTTGACGATCCGACTACGAACGTGCGAGACGTTGCACCTTAGCAATCGCTAAACCAACTTCCGAGGGGTTATTGATCACGCCGGAGCATGGTCAACCTGACCACGAGGCTCTGTTTCCTGCGAGCAAATGAAGAACAAGCAAGAAACTGAGATTGCAATCTAGATATTGCGAATATAAGATGAAAGCTTTATTGATCAAGGTGGGGTTCTATGACGTCTTGGTCTGATCAGTGAACACAAACGAAGTACACGAAGTTGCAGCTATGGCAAACTTTTGATCTAAACAAATCCCAAAGTCTAAATGACGCCCTAAGGGTTGTATATATGGAGGAAGAGGGGGGAATTTCGTGGCCCTTGGAGGAGGGGTCCGAAACCAACCTTAACTCTTGTTTCCCCACACATACGGACTCTAAAAACAGCCTATACTTAAGTATTTCGAAAATACATGCGCCTAGCCCAATAATAAGGTGACACAGCACCTAGAATAGTATCTGGACGAAATTTATGAAGTGACATCTTGTATATTTCATCCAAGGCTTCATGCACTGCTTATGGTGGCTTCAAAGTCCTGAAATCATCACTTGTAACTCCGTTCTTGATCTGCTTGCGCATGCCATCATCTCCATGCTTGAACTTGCTCCAAGGTTCATCTTTCTTGTCCAAGCTAGGCCCTTCATTTGTAAGAAAAACAAATGTATCCAATTTAGGTAGCATCATATTCTCATGAACATTAGAATCGTTAACAAGAAACAAAAGTACATGATAATTCAATTGGCGTGCGCGAGTTCTAGTAATTGGTCCAGTATGTATAGCAGCAGGGGCTGTGGGTGTAACAATGGTATTGATGTCCTCATCATTCTCCCCTTCTTGAAATGAAGTTGTCCTCGACGAAAGTTCATCTTCCTCACCCAAATAAGGCTTCAAATCTGCAACGTTAAAACTGGGACTAACCCCAAAATCTGCAGGCAGCTCAAGTTTATATACATTATTATTTATTTTCTCTAACACCTTAAAAGGAACATCAGCACATGGCATTAGCTTTGATTTGCCAAACAAGATCTCCAGGTGCAAAGACAACATGTTTTCTACCCTTATCTCCAGCAAGTTTATATTTAGCATTCATACGCTCAATGTTTTGTTTAGTTAACTCATGCATTTTTAAAATCAATTCAGCACACTCTTTAGCATCAAAATTAACCTTCTCCGAAGATGGAAGAGGCAACAAATCAATAGGTGCACGAGGTAGGAAACCATACATAATCTCAAAAGGGCACATCTTAGTAGTAGAATGCAATGAACAATTATAAGAAAATTCAATATGAGGCAAGCATTCTTCCACATTTTCTTATTATTCTTCAAAACCTCCCTAAGCATTGTAGACAATGTTCTATTAACTACTTCAGTTTGTCCATCAGTTTGGGGGTGACAAGTAGTACTAAAAAGAAGTTTAGTAACCAATTTAGCCCATAAACATCTCCAAAAGTGGCTAAGAAATTTAGTATCACGATCTGAAACAATAGTATTTTGGCACACCATGAAAGCGAATAATTTCACGAAAGAACAAATCAGCAACATTAACAGCATCATTGCTTTTATGACATGGTATATAGTGTGCCATTTTCGAGAATCTATCCACAACAACAAATATGCTATCCCTCCCCTTCTTTGTTCGAGGTAAAACTATAACAAAGTCCATAGATATATCCTCCCAAGGAACACTAGGTACAGGCAAAGGCATATATAAACCATGAGGATTGAGTCGTGACTTAGCTTTTCGACATGTAGTGCAGTGAGCAACAAAACGCTCAACATCCCATCTCATCTTTGGCCAAAATAAATGTGTAGCAACTATATCCTCCATCTTCTTGATGCCAAAGTGTCCCATTAATCCTCCTCCATGCGCCTCCTGCAACAACAAAAGATGAATGGAGCTAGCTGGAATGCATAGCTTGTTAGCACAAAACACAAATCCATCAATAAGAACGAACTTGTTCCAAGTTCTCCCTTCCTTACAATTCTGCAATACATCTTTAAATTTAGCATCATGCATATATTGATCTTTGATGGTCTCCAAACCAAATATTTTAAAGTCAAGTTGTGAAAGCATAGTATAACGACGAGACAAAGCATCATCAATACCATTTTCTTTACCCTTCTTGTGTTTAATGACATAAGGGAAAGTCTCAATGAATTCAACCCATTTAGCATGTCTACGGTTCAGTTTTGCTTGACTTTTAATGTGTTTCAAAGATTCATGATTAGAATGAATAACAAATTCCTTGGGCCATAAATAATGTTGCCATGTTTCTAAGGTCCGAACAAGAGCATATAATTCTTTATGATAAGTAGAATAGTTCAGACTAGGCCCACTCAATTTTTCAGAAAAGTATGCAATAGGTTTGCCATCTTGTAATAACACACCTCCTAATCCAATTCCACTAGCATCACATTCAAGCTCAAAAGTCTTATTAAAATCAGGAAGTTGGAGTAAAGGAGCATGTGTCAACTTATCTTTCAATACCGTGAAGGCTTCTTCCTGTGTGGTACCCCAAACAAAAGGCACAACCTTCTTTGTAAGCTCATTGAGAGGTGCAGCAATGGTGCTGAAATCTCTCACAGAACGCCTATAGAAACCAGTGAGGCCAAGGAAACTCCTCACTTGTGTGACCGTTTTGGGCTGCCGCCAACTCTCAATAGCTTCAATCTTGGCTTTATCAACTTCAATTCCCTGTGGAGTAACAACATAGCCAAGAAAAGATACTCGGTCGGTGCAAAAGGTGCACTTTCCAAGGTTACCAAACAAACGTGCATCACGTAGAGCAATAAAAATAGCACGTAAATGTTCCAGATGTCCATCCAAAGATATATTATAAATCAGTATATCATCAAAATAGACTACCACAAATCGTCCAATGAAAGCAAGTAAAACTTCGTTCATTAACCTCATGAAAGTACTAGGTGAATTAGTTAACACAAAAGGCATGACTAACCACTCATATAATCCAAACTTAGTTTTAAATGTTGTTTTCCATTCATCTCCCAATTTCATACGAATTTGATGGTATCCACTACGCAAATCAACTTTGGAGAATATTTTAGAGCCACTCAATTCATCAAGCATGTCGTCTAGCCTAGGAATAGGATGACGATAACAAATAGTAATATTATTAATGCCTCTACAATAAACACACATACACGATGTACCATCCTTTTTCGGCACAAAAATGATAGGAACAGCACAAGGACTAAGGGATTTGCGTATGTAACCTTTGTCGAGCAGCTCCTGTACTTGATGCATAATCTCCTTCGTCTCCTCTGGGTTGGTATGGTATGGCGCACGGTTGGGTAATGATGCACTGGGAATTAAGTTAATTAGATGCTCAATCTCTCAAATAGGTGGTAATCCTACTGGTACGTCTTGTGGAAAGACGCTAGCGAACTCCTGCAAAATGTTAGTGATAGTAGGAGGCAAACAGGAAGGCATGTCCTCGAATGAAAATAATGCCTCTTTGCACACAAAATCATAGCAAACATATTTGCTGAATAGCTCATCAATATCAGATTTTGTGGCAAGTAAACATGCACTTTTCAATTTAATTTCTAAGGCAACACTAGATGGTTTATTATTAGGTTTCATTTGTTGCTCAAATTCTTTTGCCACAATCTGATTTTCACTCTTATTTTTCTCCTGTTTTGCTTTATTAGCTCTATTAATATCATCTTTATAATCGGATCCAGGAGTCATAGGAAGCAAAGTAATATGGCTATTCTTATGAACCAGAGTATACTGATTATTTCTACCATGGTGTACAGAATTTTTATCAAATTGCCATGGTCTACCAAGTAATAAGGAACATGCTTGCATGGGTACCACATCACAATCAACATAATCAACATATGTAGAGATACTAAAATGCACATGAACAGTACATGTTACCTTAACCTTGCCGCTGTTGTTGAACCATTGATTGTAGTAAGGAAGTGGATGCGGTCTTGTGGTGAGAGAGAGCTTCTCCACCATCTCCATGCTAGCCAAGTTGTTGCAGCTCCCTCCATCTATGATGACGCGAATAGAACGTTCCTTCACAACTCCCTTTGTATGGAACAAATTATGCCTCTGATTTTGCTCAACTTGTGTAACTTGCACACTCAAAACACTTTGAGCAACTAAACATTCATACCTGTCAGCATCTTTAGCAGCCATGTATTGCGTCTCATGATCAGAATCATCTCCACTGTGTTCTTCATGTGTAATAAGAGCCAAAGTCTCCTCATCATAGTCACTAGCGGACTCATACCCACCATCCTCAGTAGCAATCATCACACGCTGAGATTTGAATTCTCTCGCAAAATGTCCTCTTCCCTTACAACAACAACAAATAATATCACTTGTGTGCCCTGTTGATGCCATGGAAGAAGAAGAGCTCTGTGCAGGCCCGGCAGGTGTGCTCTTGGCAGATAGTGGTGGTTGTGCATGCTTTCTTGTATCAAGGCTAGAGGTGGTACCTGATGAAGGTGCTGGTGTAGTGGAAGTAGAGGATGCACGTGATGTCCATGATGAAGATCAACCTGCAGAAAAGTTAGTTCGCGCCAATGTCTATCGATCCTGCACTTCACGTTCAGCTTTATAAGCCAGATGAAATAGACGAGTGATATTATTATACTCCTTATACGCTAGAATGGTCTGAATCTCTCTATTTAATCCACCCATAAAATGTGCCAGCATACCTTCATTCTCCTCAACAATACCACATCTAATCATGCCCGTTTGTAACTCCTGATAATATTCTTCTACAGAATTTTTTCCTTGTCTTAAACGCTGCAATTTTTGAATTAATTCACGTTGATAATATGGTGGAACCCAACGAGTATGCATAGCAGTTTTCAAAGCAGCCCAATTAGTTGGAATAGGATATAATCTACAATGTTCAGACCACCAAACACATGCAAAGCTAGTGAAAGCACAAATAGTAGCAGGAACACGTTGCTCCTCAGGATATTGTAAACATGTAAATCGTTATTCAGTTTCTAACTCCCAAGCAAGATATATATCAGGAACATATCTACCCTCAAATGGTGGAATATTCAATTTCAGTTTAGGGAGATGGTCATGATCTCGTACCTGAGGGGGAGCCCTACCATTGCCATTATTTGCATGTGGACAGCCTGGTGGTAGTGGTGCTGGTGGTCGCACGTAGTTCTGATTTTGATCAACCTCATCCTTGTATTCTCCCGCATAATCATCCTCCTGCTCATTAGTTGTAGGAGCCACAGAAGTATCAACAGTAGCACCAACAATTTGGCCAGGCGCAAGAGGGACACGGCTTGCTCGGCGGAGGGCTGTTTCGCGACGTGGAGGTAGTCGTTGTTGTTGTTGTAGAGGTGCGTTAGGTGCAGCCGGTGGTGGTGGTGGAAGACATGCGAGCAATTCATTAAACTTGTTATCGAGCTTTGTTTCGAACGTGTTCTCCATGCCATCTATCTTCTCCATGGCCTCTTCAAATCTGTTTAGCACATCTTGCACCTGTCCGCTCATCATTTGCTGAAATTTATCATGCAACTCCTTATTCGTCATGTTCTCCCAGTCAGACTCGTCGGCTTGTGATCCTGCCATGGTTAGCAGCAATAGAAACACACAAGAATATGATCCTACAGACTACTAACAAAAGGTGGTGGTGGGTGTCACAAATCCAGCAAGCAAATCTCAAATTCTTACCAGTTCTTACCCAGCAGCAGGCGGTGATTGGCAACCGTCGTAGTCAAAACTCTGAAAGCTTGGATAGAGCGATTACCAAGGAGAGTCAAACGCACGACATAGATGTATGTGGAGCTGGGAAGGCATATAATATGGTAGCAAAAAGGGTCAGCAATAATCAATTCAGAGATGCAAAGTTGAATAAACGCACAACGACGATACTATGTTGGTCCTAGGCTAGACCGTGCTAGAGACGCGAGCCTAGAACACTAACAAAATCACAGTGCTGCACGCAAACAAGGGAGGAGCACGCTCTGAATTTTTTTTCTTTTTTTTTTGCACTTTTTTCCTCTTTTTTTTGCTCCACAACAAAAAAAATTCAAAAAAGTCTACAAATGGTCTAAAAACTGCCTAGCCAGAATTATTTTTTTGAGTTTGGAACTATTTTTCTACTGCGGGTAGCACGAAAGTTCGGGAGTCCTACTCTGTCACGACTCGGAGTATCGCGTGATCTGAAAATCCAAAACAGAGTAACAAAATACTGGACTCGTACTAGGACTGGTGGCGGAGATGAATCTGGTGGAACTCGGACTGTTGGTGGCGATGAATCTGGTGGAACTCGGACTGGTAGCGGATATATGTTGCCGGTAGACTCGGATTGGCGTGATGGTGGCGGATAGGTGGTGCCGTATATGGACTCGGATTGGCGGTGAATATGTGGTGGTGGTATATGGCAGCGGCGATGAAGTTGGGGCGGTGGTGGTATACGGTAGCAGCGATGATGATGATGCGGTGGTGATATATGGCAGCGGCGACGTGACAACATGTGAACAGAACTCGAAAGTCTAAAGGACTAGATGCTAAGACCAGCAACTTGACACGATGATGCAACTGCAAATTCAACAAAGAAAATACAGAAAAGATTATGCAAATGCTCAGATGGGTTCGGATAGGATGAACTAACCCTAATTTTTTTGGCTTTTTCGTGGACTATAGGTATGAAGAACAGACTCGATCGAAACTATGAAAAAACTATAAAATCTCACCTAGCAACCTAGAAATCTGATACCACTTGATAGAGGCAAAGGTGTCCTGATGTTTTGATGAGATGGTGGCTATCATTTTCTGTGGGAGTCGACCTTGACGATCTGACTATGAACGTGCGAGACGTCGCGCCTTCGCAATTGGTAAACCAACTTCCTAGGGGTTATTGACCACGCTGGAGCACAATCAACCTGACCACGAGGGTCTGTTTCCTGCAGCAAACGAAGAACAAGCAAGAAACTGAGATTGCAATGTGGATATTGCGAATATAAGATGAAAGCTTTATTGATCAAGGTGGGGTTTTGTGACGTCTTGGTCTGGTCGTTGAACACAAACGAAGTACGCGAAGTTGCAGCTATGGCAAACTTTTGATCTAAACAAAACCAAAGTCTGAACGACGCCCTAAGGGCTGTATATATGGAGGAAGAGGGGGAATTTCATGGCCCTTGGAGGAGGGGTTCGAAACCAACCCTAACTCTTGTTTCCCCACACATACGGACTCCAAAAACAGCCAAGTATTTTGAAACTACATGGGCCTGGCCCAATAGTAAGGTGACGCAGCACCAAGAATAGCCTCTGGACGAAATTTATGAAATGGCATCTTGTATATTTCGTCCAAGGCTTCATGCACTCCTTATGGTGGCTTTAAAGTCCTGAAATCATCACTTGTAACTCTATTCTCAATCCCCTTGCGCATGCCATCATCTCCATGCTTGAACTTGTTCCAAGGTTCATCTTTCTTGTCCAAGCTAGGCCCTTCATTTGTAAGCAAAACAAATGTATCCAATTTAGGCAGCATCATATTCTCATGAACATTAGAATCATTACCAAGAAACGAAAGTACCTGATAATTCCAATGCCGTGCGTGAGCTCTAGTAATTGGTCCAGTATGTATAGTAGCAGGGGTCGTGGGTGTAATAATGGTATCGATGTCCTCATCAAAGAGTAGTTTTGAAAAAAATAGTTTTTTTCAAAACCGAAAATGCAAATCGTATTTTGGATTTAATTTTCAAACAGTTTGTCAGAATTGAGCAAATAAGATGGCATTAGAAAGCTGGTGAATCCACTTCTTCCATATATCTATTGTTTTTTCAAATTCTATACAATTTAAAAGTGATTTGAAAAACGGTGAAATTATGGGCGCGACGTATTTTTCACGTTTTTTCCAAACGGTTTGTCGGATTGATGAAAATGATATGGTGTTGGAAAGCTATGGAAAATGCGCAACTTTTTCATATAGAAATGTTTTTCTAATTCCTTACGCTTTAAACTCGAATTCAAATACGGTCTAATTTGATTTCAAATGTGATTTTCTTAAAAGTTTGTCGAAATGGGGCAAATAATATATCGTTGGAAAGATATGAAAATGAGAAACTTAGTCATGTTGAATATTTTCTCAAATTCGCAACGTTGAAGAGTAATTTTGAATATGGTGAGACCCGCCGTGTTGTTTTTCCGATCGAAAAACAGAGTACTCGTACTGATCTATTTGTATGTTTGTACTGAGGTATTTTTCATAGTAGTTTTGAATGGTTCCGAAAAAAGAGTACTTGAACGGGTGTGTGTATAATTTTTTACTGAGCGTGTTTTCACATACTAGACTTTACTCTGTATTTTTGGTATAATTTTCCTCGTAACTTCTCATTGGTATCATGATGCCCGAACTTGCATAGTTTATACCGTTTAACTAGATGATATTTTTAATAAAATGAAAATGTTTTGTGTTTTCTTTGAAACTCAACATTGTTTTGCGATGACATTCTGGACTTCTCCCATTTTACCACTTGAACTTTTACCATTTTGAATTTCCATGGTTTTTTGGGTTGAGTTTTTTTTCCAAACTTATCTGGGATCTTGTGTTCAACTTCTTTCTGTACTTATATGCTAGTAATAATAGAATATTTCCCATACAATTTTTGTCCATTCGTGGGGATCAACCAAAATAGGCAGAAGAGAGCACTATCAAATATGTGGGAGCACAAACATCCTAACCACAAGAAATTGAAGATGCAACTATAAGATATTTTTGCACATACAAGCATACAGAAATTTACAGAAGCAACATAGTATATCCTGATACAAAGTTGGACGGATGCTCTAGGATTTTTAGAATAGATGAAGATAAAACATTAAGAATCAACTGGCATTTTTAGAGAAGTTCCAAGCTATAATAAGAAAGTTCGACACAGCTCTCAGATAGTCACTTTGTAGATCAACAAAACATATAGCATCCTAAGCTACCAAATGGTAACATTGGAAGGTTACAGTTTGACCGGTCTCAAACATAGAAGGTGACATCAAATGGCCACAACTTTCAGTGGCTAGTTGGAAACAAAGTCATCTTATCAGTGGCTAATTGGTTAGTAGAACTTCGGAAGAAAAATGGAAGCAGAGGCACTAGTGCCTTGCGCACCCCATAGTGAGATCCTTGGCGCTGAACCGTAAATGGGGTTGGAAAGGCTCATGTCGTGCTTGACAGCCGTCTTGCACCCTACCATGTGGCATTGCCTTGTGGTTGGCCCAGCTCCCGCCTTGCCGACAAGCTCCGGGAGTAAACCAATTAACCACTCCTAACCCAAAGATCTTGCAAAATCCTGACCAAAAAATCACTTTTTCACGAAAGTAAACTCTTGGACTTGTGTCGGTGCAACAAACCCTGGGTCTGTTGCCCAGACTGTGCGCGGGCACGGGAACGAGATTACGACACCAACCCAAGTCAGGGCACAAGAAACCAAGATCTTCGAAGAACCAACATGCAAATCAAGAGGACCAAGATCAAGCTAGAGAAGCAAGACACCACCATGAGAAAAGCCTCCCTTGCCGGGCAGGCGAGCTCGGCGAAGGCAGGATCACCCCTGGAAGAAAACGTCCAAGACATCCTGGCAGGGTTTGCCGGGACTCACGGAGGCAAAGCCACCTCACCTAACTACTCTGCCATGACCCACGTCGCCAATAGATGCGGTGCCAAGCCGCAAAGTGACTAAGTGGCAGCCATTCGCCACATGGTAGCCTCTTTCTACAGGAGAAGCCTACGAACGACACCCGTCCTGCAACGTGTCAAACAAGCAGGTGTGACACTGGCAAGATAGCCCGGCAAGGCTTGCCGGGTAGGCAACGATGTGACATTGAGCGTAGCATTTAATGCGCCCTGTCAGCCTACAGAGTTAGGCATGATAGCACTGTTTGCTATCTTATTAGTGCATATTGACTACTTTGCCATTGTGATGACCCCTTAACCTATAAAGGTGGCACATGGCAACCGTAGAAACAGTTAGAAGGTTGAATCCCCATGCATTCGTACAGCGTAGCCACTGCCGCCCCTAGGTTACTCCGTCTATCCCCCTTCCTCTCACCGACGGGCACAACCGCAGCAATGGTGCTCGGTCCGGGGTGAATCACCGCTCTCCGGCCGCCCATGCCATGAGAGGGACCGCAGCGCGCACACCTTCCCCAGGGCGGGTCGACCCAGTCAATGCGCCCAACGGAGCCGCTGGCCCTCAAGCGCTTTCACCATGCCACCATGGCATCTCGGTGGCCACCCCGCAACAGCGGGGATGTGGTACTGTCGCTATTGGCACCGCCAGGAGCCGGGTGATGGTGCGATCTACATCGTCATCACCCATGCCAAGTACAGCTATGGAGGCCATGGCGCGGGCTCAGCTCCTGTTGAGGTTTCAGCCAGCGGCCGAGCAGATGGACGAATGGCGTGCTACCATCCAAAGTCTGCTCAGTTTCGCCGAGGCTGGGGGCTCGCAGCAAGTTGGCCCGCCATGGCCTCCCTAGGCGATGACAACGGCTCGTGCTGCTGGCTGTACGGAAGGGGCCACCCTTACAGTGCATTCCTCGCCACGGCAGCCAGCGCTTGTGCAATAGAATCAAGAATCTGACGACGTCTCGAAGGCCTCTTTTGATCCTCTAGCATGTGCAGGCCGATCGCGAGCCCTGGAGGATGGGCCGAGGGGAGACGCACGCATCGTCGTTGAGCGACGCCGGGATGACCATCGTCGAACCGATGGGTGTGATGGCCCCGACGTCGACGAGCCTGCGCTCGGTATTGGCAGGTACCTACCTTTTGAGGTTGGGTGTCATGCCTTTACTTGTGAGTTGCGGCATGACACCCGGCAGAGTTCCTGAGCATCTACACCATCGCCGTATAGGCTGCCGGGGGAAGACATTCGAAGGTGTTTGCCAACTACTTCCCTTTGGATCTCAAGTCCAATGTGAGGTCTTGGCTAATGCACCTGCCATAGAACTCCATTTCATCGCGGGCTGACCTGTGCCATGAGTTCATTGGCCCCTTCACCGGCAGCCATCAAGAGCCAGGCAGGCCCAGTGACTTGCAGCTTTTCCAACAGAAAGAAGGTGAGACCCTCCGGAAGTATTTGCAGAGATTCAGCAAGGTCCATAGGAACATCCCAAATATCCATCCGGCAGCGGTGATAGCTGCCTTCCAGTCTAATGTGAACAACCGCATGATCCATTCCAAGATGAACGTACGGTTGCCCAAGACTATGAAGGAGCTTTACACCTTGGTGGAGAAGTGTGCACGGATGGTGGAGGGAAGGAAGTTGCCCAGGGAGGAGGATTGCGTCAATGTCGATTCAGAGGATGATGTCGAATCCACCAGTCAGAAGAAGGGCAAGAGGCACAAGGATAAGGAAGTTATGACTGTTGAAGCATCGGGTACACCTAGTACCGGCAAGAAGGCTAAGGCCGAAGTCCTCGGCAAGAAAGGTGTCGTGTGCACTGACTGTCGGGAGGCCGCGGCTGTCGAGAAGGCCGGGAAGGCTGATGGGCCGAACTGCAAGATCCATCAGACCACGGGCCATGACCTTCAAGAGTGTTATTAGGTTGAGCAGCTCGTCAAGAGGCAGGGAGCAGAATATGAGAAGTGTGACAAGGAAAAGGGTCAGAATGTTGCTGGCGGTAAGGGCCGAGGTGGTGAAGCAAATCACCCTGGCAAACCCGTCCGGAATAAAGGAAAACCCGCCAGAGGTAGAGAGAAGGAAGCCTGCGATGATGAGACTGATGGAGGGGATGAAGAGGAAACCAGTGAGCAGGAGTTTCAGAAGGCTACTGATGTCCTGTGCACTGACAGGGGTGCATCTCTGCACGCCTCTCACCGCCAACTCAAACTGTGGGCACGTGAGGTCAATGTCGTGGAACTAGCACTTGGAGCACGGAAACCACTCAAATGGTCAGGCACACCCATCATCTTTGACAAAGAGGATCATCCTGACCATACCACTGCGGTAGGATGTTTTCCATTGTTGGTCTCTCCAACAATTCGCAACCTCAAGGTCACAAAAATGTTGGTGGATGGCGGGGATGGGTTGAATCTGATTTCCCCGGCAGTCATCAGCAAACTTTAGAAAGCAGGGGACGAATTGATGGCCACTGGCACGTTTCAAGGTGTTAATCCTGCTAGGAGTCATCCTAAGGGAAAGATCACGCTACCGGTGACATTTGGGGGAGAGCTGAACTATCGGACTAACAAGATTGTGTTTGATGTGGTTGACATCCCTTTGCCATACAATGGGATCCTTGGATGCCCAACCGTGGCTAAATTCATGGCGGCATCCCACTATGCCTATAATGCCTTGAAGATGCCTAGGCCGGTAGGAGTCATTTCCATCCCATCAGATGAGAAGGATGCAATCATTTGCATGGAAAAGATGTACTGGGACACAGTCGCGGCAGAGGCAGTGGTAGCAGCGGTTCCTGCTAAGGAGGACAGAGGAAGGAAGAAGGGTAGAAAGGATGCTAACAAGGAATCCGGGAAGCATATCTCTTCAGAGTACGCTGCGCCCGTTGATGACTTGCCGGAGAGTTCCCACAACAAAAGATCCAAGGTCGCTGACCCCCAAGTGAAGAAGGTCCCGACAGGGCTGGCTGGCGTTGATGGTAATTTCACTATCAGCACCACCTTCGATGACAAATAGGAAAGCGTGCTCGTTGCCTTCTTGCGGGTGAATATTGATATGTTTCCCTGGCAACCATCTTATATCCCTGTTGTTCTCAGGGAGGCAATTGAGCACCACATTGTTGTCTGCCCACATGCTCGACTTGTCAAGCACAAGGTCTAGAAGCAGGCCACAGAGAGGCAACAGTTTATTGCAGAGGAGATCAAGAAGCTTGAAGAAGCTGGTTTGGTCAGAGGAGTGCTACATCCCACATGGTTAGGAAATCCAGTGGTTGTTCAGAAGGCTAATGGCAAATGGAGTCTGTGCATAGATTTCACAGATCTAAACAGGGCTTGACCGAAGGACCCATTTCCCTTGCCGCGCATTGATCAGATTGTGGGTTCCACTTCAGGCTGCGATTTTCTTTCCTTTCTGGACGCATATTCCCGGTATCACCAGATCTTCATGTCCAAGGAAGATAAAGAAAAGACATCATTCCTCACCACACACTACTACAGGATGCTGCTAATGTGACACTAGGATTAGAGACCCTTCGATGAAACTGTGTGCGATGCAATAATCGCAAACAGTGGTGTAAAAAAATGTCAAAAAGGGTGCAAATCATTTGCGATGGAGGATGCATCACACATGGTTTAGATTTTAGTTGCGTGTGCGATACAGGGCGTATGGTTCAGTTCAATTAACTATTTGCGATGAGGAGGAACAAAAGAAACGGGCAGCCAGATGAAGGTGTGTGCGATGTACAGCATATGGTTCACTCGGATGAACTGTTTGTGATTAGGAAACACAAAAGAAACGGTTAGCCAAATCAAGGTGTGTGCGATATACAACATGCGGTTCACTCGACTGAACTGTTTGAGTTGAGACAAGAGAACATAAACGGTTAACTTAACAAGATGTGTGTGATACGCGGCACATAGGTCTGTAAGCGGAAACGTGTGAGCCGACCAATAACAACACAGACGATTGCTGCTAACAAGCCATGTGTGCTGTGAGCAAACGATTGGTGGTATACAATTGTGAGTGATTGATGAAAACATCACTGACGGGTTCCATTGTTTAGTCCGTTGCGATGTGATTTTCTTTGTCCGCACAACATCTACGCCCTGTCTACAGAGCATCAACATATATACTTAAAAAGACAGCATTGCATAACCAAATTAAGCATACAATTACACAAGTGACTACACACATAACATTTCCACACACCAAAGTAAGCAATTATATGCATACTAAACTAGGAGAAACGAGGATCTAATCATCTACTTATTGTGCCATTGCACTGCTTCCGGCTGGATCCCTGGATGTTTTGGGGAAGGAGGCACTTCCTCATGTCAACAATCTGCCTATACATGTCGTAGCTCGTGTACGCCTCCTTGGCCGCGTACACGACGTGAGCTTTGTCAAATTTCTCCATCCAGGCCGAGTGCCAGGCATGCTTGTCCTTGTTGCACAGATCCTTCATGTCTCTGTAGTAGGGGTCGATGATGGCGTCGGCGAGGTGAACTAGTGAGTCCTTCTCATGCTCCTTGCTGCCCTAGATCTTGTATTTGCCCCGGATGTCGACAAGATTCTGGCAGGCGATGCCCGAATTCTCGAGCGCCTTTACATCATTGGTGATGTCCACCATAGCGAACATGTAGTGGGGGCTGCTGACAAACCTGGAAAAACGCTCGCAAGGCCTTGTGGCCAGGTAGTAGTAGTAGACGAGGACGTGGTGGTGCATGCACATCTTGGCGATGGCGACCTTGGGGCGAGACCCGGCACGAGCGCGGGTGTACTCAAGATCGAGCCCGACCACCTTGTACTTCTCCTAGGCAAGCAACAACTCCATGATGTGGATGGAGTGCTCCACCCAGACCAGGTCGTTGGTGCACACCACCGAGAGGTCCATGAACCTTATGTGGGTGTCCACCATGGCACACATGGTAAACTGCTGCTCGTCGTCGGCAGCCGCTCGGAGCGCCATTGGAGCCATGCAGGATACCCTCTAAGAATTTCTCATGGTGGGTGTGCTTCTTGCAATGGTGGGGCATGATCGAAAGGTTGAAGAGACACAAGGGTTAAATGGCCACTATAATAAATGGGGGCCTGCATGCCTATAATCATCATGTCTTGTCATGACGTTCATAGCAGAGGATTCTAGTGCACGCTTGACAACACCACACCGCACGCATGGGCTCGAAGAGGCGCCAAATGTATCTTCGATGAGCATGTTCCGCGCTACCGCGCAAGCTTCCCGCCTGGCTAGTTTGGCCATGCGTCGGCTAGAAGAGGGACAAATCGTGGGCGTTTATTGGCAAAAGGCTTTTGTGAAAATGAACTGTGTGGAATGACATCATTCATAAGTTTACCCGTGGGTGATGAGGTCAAAGATACACAGAAGGGTGATGATGGACACTCGAGTGCGATAATTAATTCTGTGCTCTATATGGCACATGGTGGAAGAAACCAACTGTGTGCAATAATGTCGAAGATCGCAGTCGAGTTAGCTATACAGATCGTGTGTTGTGAGATCGACAAGGTAAACATATTTGAGAATGGTTAATAAAATCTAAGACCATTGCATATTATGGTCAAAATAGTGCTACCAATATACGAGTCTCATACAATACCATTTCAAGCATTGTACCACAAAAGCTCGAAATATTACAAGGTTCAAATTCCAGAGTTATATGGCTCAAATTCAAAGACTACAAGGTTCAAACTGATATTAGAAATGAAATTCAGCTCATCAGCTACAAACGCTCACGTTAACCCGCTGAACATGGCTATCAGAGAGGTTCAAACTAATATTACCACTTCTGAGTCTGGTTTCGAAACCTCACAATTTTTGCAAAGGGGTCAGCCACTGAGAAGTCATGTATGGGGTTGACACGTTGACTTCCGATTACTCTGTCATCTGAAGTTCCAAAATGAAATTTAGCATTTTTGGAGCCTATTTCATTCTGCCGCAAGCGCAGGCGCTGATCAACAAACCATTCATTTTTGCGAAATAAATGTAGGGCAAACCTCATTTCCTTCAGCACCCTTGCTCTGAGAACAAAGAACCTGGCGAATATAATCTCCGGTAAGGTCCCTTAGTAGGAGTTCAAAGGAATTTCTGAGAGATTCAGATCTAGGCATTCGACGTGATTGTTATATTGTATCACATTATCCACCACTGGGCCTAATCTTATCTACAAAAGAAGAAGACATGTTAGTGCCTACATGCAGTTTTGAACATTACTACATGCCTATTTGGTTTGTAGGAATTGTAAAATGCACTAACATGCCATCTTCGATCTGACATGATTAACATGGGCATTTGATTACATTCTAGAAAAATGTAGCCTTCTTCAAAAGAGGTTGGAGTGGATGAAAAGTTCCCTAAGAAAACTAGTACAGGTGAATCCAAAGGAGAAATTCTTATTGATTGTAACCATATGGATCAAGCAACCAATATGGGGAGGAAATGTATGTACTGAAATCCTGATGTAGGGTAGGAACCCTAGGGGCCGATATTTCATGAAATGAGCGGATCCTGCTTAGAACATGAGGAACACGAGGGGGAAAACGAGGAAAATCACGAGGGGAAACATGAGAGAATCTCTAAAACCAACAAGAAATAGTCACACATAAGCTAGATCCTCAAACACATTAGAGATACATGATCCACGGTCAACTAAGGACGATACAAAGGTAGACGGTTCTTCTCTGTGAGGAGGTCTTGATGGGGCCGCCCAAAGGATGAATCCAAAGGGATCTTCTCCGAAGAGGGGTTGCGGTCTCTCTCGTGGAGTAGATCCGATGTGGATGAGCAAAGCTCTATCTCTAATGAGCTACTTCTTTGCTGACCCTAAAATGTAGGTGGGAGGAGAATATATATAGTCTAGGGGGGTGAAAGGGTACATGGACTTCGGCCCTTTACTGTGCGCAGATAGACGGGGCCGGACGTTCGGGCGTCGGGCCGGATGTCCGGGCTCTCGGGAGAAGCCGGATGTCCGGGCTGCCGGTGCTTCTCTTTTGTCCTCTAGATAGGTGGTCTCTGGATATCCAGGCGGGAGGCCAGATTTCCTGGCCAGGGCCGAATGTCCGGGCCCTGTAGACTTGGCCGCTGGCTCCTTGCTGCTATAGACACTTCCAGGGGCCGGATGTCTGGGGCCTGGGAGTTGTTCTTGACTCCTTCCATTGGTTCTCTTCATCCATGAACTTGGGGCTTGTCCGTCTTCATGTGCATCTTTGGGAGGTTCCTCTTGGTACCTAATCATGCACAACATCTCGGACTTAGGTAGTAGCCATGTCTCGAGAGGACCGTATGTGATATCACTAAAGAAAGAGGTCACCTCGTTCTCGAGAGCTCTAGCTCGTGCTCGTGTCATGGGTCCTCTTGGCTCTTGATGAGACGATGATAGGTCCATGGGGATGACGAAAGGATGCTCAGCATCATCTCCCCTCCCTTGGGGAAGATCCGACCTTAGATCGACATCCTCATCACCATGCTATGGCGAGAGATCCTTGACATTGAAGATGTCACTCATGGAGTACTTGTCGCGCGGAATGTCGATCTTGTAGGCATTTTTTTTGTAGCATTCAAGCACCTTGAGCGGTCCATCTGCTCGTGGTCGAAGTTTGGACTTGCGTTTGTTGGGGAAGCAGTCCTTGCGAAGGTGTGGCCACACAAGATCTCCAATGTTGAACACCATGGGGTGCTTGTTGATGTTGAGCTTGGTTGCAAGTCGTTGTACATGGCGCTCGATGTTGTGCCTTGTATCTTCATGCACCTTCTTGAGATGGTTCACACGTGCACTTGCGTTCATATTGATGCGCTCTTGTAGTGGTAGAGGAAGAATGCCCAATGGGGACAAAGGGTTGAATTCGTAGACGACCTCGAAGGGGGACTTGCCAGTTGTTGAGTGTCTTGCATGGTTGTAGGCAAACTCGGCGATAGGTAGACACTCCTCCCACTCCTTGATGTTCTTTGTGATGAGCACGCGAAGTAGAGCGAAGAGTGTGCGGTTCGTCACCTCCGTTTGGCCGTCGGTTTGTGGATGGTACGCCATGGAGAAAAGTAGCTTGATTCCGAGCTTAACGAATAGGGTCTTCCGAAAGTAGCTCAAGAACTTGACGTCGCGGTCCAAGACGATCGTCTTTGGTACTCCATGTAGTCGTAAGATTTCCCTACAAAAGATATTGGCAACGTGTGAAGCATCGTCTATCTTGTTGCAAGGAATGAAATGTGCCATCTTAGATAATCTGTCCACGACAACAAATACTGAATCCTTTCCAGTCCGAGTCCTAGGCAATCCAAGTAAAAAATCCATGATAATATCTTCCCATGGTTGGTATGGAATTTGGAGAGGCATGTAAAGGCCATGGGATTGAGTGAGGGAGTCCTGGATTAGGGGGTCTCTGGACAACCGGACTATATCCTTTGGTCGGACCGTTGGACTATGAAGATACAAGATTAAAGACTTCGTCCCGTGTCCGGATGGGACTCTCCTTGGCATGGAAGGCAAGCTTGGCAATACGGATATGTAGATCTCCTCCCTTGTAACTGACTTTGTGTAACCCTAGCCCCCTCCGGTGTCTATATAAACCAGAGGGTCTCGTCCGTAGGACAACATACAATCATACCATAGGCTAGCTTCTAGGGTTTTGCCTCTACGACCTCGTGGTAGATCAACTCTTGTAATACTCATATCATCAAGATCAATCAAGCAGGACGTAGGGTATTACCTCCATCGAGAGGGCCCGAACCTGGGTAAACATCGTGTCCCCCGCCTCCTATTACCATCCGCCTTAGATGCATAGTTCGGGACCCCCTACCCGAGATCCGCCGGTTTTGACACCGACATTGGTGCTTTCATTGAGAGTTCCACTGTGTCGTCATCATAAGGAGGGATGGCTTGTCTCGTTGTCAAGGACAACATGACCTCTGGGGGAGCCCTGGCTGTAGGCCAAACTCTCCGACTAGGCGGCTTCGTCATGACCGCCCGCTTGGCCGCTGCGCCTACGATGACTTCTCAGGTCATCAAAAATAGCCTCCACATCGGCTCGAAATTCACCGAGCAGATGGATCCAATGGAGCTCCACTCTGTGAACAAGCTCTTGGATCGCATCGCCGCTCTGGGAGTCGCTACGGACTACGATCGGACTGGGCTTAAAATCGACCAAAGGGAGATTAACTCTCCGCTGGTCACCCATCAGATAGCAGTGGTGGAGGAACAATGCGGCGATTCTTCCTCTATCCTGAGGATGAACTATGTCCGGATTCCCGAGCTCTCCGAGCCGGATACCCGTCCATGGGAGGACATCGCCCTAACCCTGAACCTAGAATCAGGCTGCATGCCGAACCTGCGGGGCAACATCCCGGAGCTCGAACTTCCAAGATCGGAAACTCCCCCACCCCTGGGTCTCAGATTGGGTCAAGGACTGGACTTAAATCCACCCACCCACCCAGATACAAACGATCTTTCCCACATTAGTCAAGAGCCCCGAAAGACGGTACATCACTATTAGGCCAGATTCCTCCTTGTAATGAACAAGGTCAAGGACTGTCAAGAGGAAGACACAATTTTGTTCTTTTGCAACAATTGCACGGACAAGGGAATCCTCAACGCCATAAGTCGCTGTGACATTGCACACTTTGCTGACTTGGCGGCCATAGTACGGAAGTACTATGCAATGGAAAGCGCCTGGAAAACCCAAACAAAATTTTGGGATAATCCGGCTCTGACAAAACCCCTAGTCCGAATTAAAAGGGCGCACTCTCATAAGTCGCCCGACTCAATTACAAAGAAGCAAAAGCCCACTACAGGGCATGGAACCGTATTGGAGGGATGGCTTAACGGGCCCTGCAAAATTCATAGTACAGTGGATACCATACCAACACACAACCTTAGAGCATGTTGGGTACTCCGGCAGGTGGCCAAGAGCGGTGAGCATCTCCTCATTCAAAACACCACAGAGCATCATCCCATGGATAACAATACATTATTGACAGTCTTCGAGACCTTCGCCTCAAATAATAGGTGTAAGCGAGCACTCCGTAGCCTTGCCGAAGTCTGCCACGTGGCAGCAATAAATCCATGGAGCGACACGGCTATCACCTTCAACGCCAGTGACGAACCTAAATTCTGGACAGCCTGAGCACTAGCCGCCTTGGTCGTCAGTCCAATTGTGGACGGCTTTCGGCTTACTAAAGTGCTCATGGACGGCGGCAGCGGATTAAACCTCATTTATGAGGAGACTCTTCAAAAAATGGAAATAGACAGAAACCGCATTGAGCAAAGCAGCACGACCTTCCGAGGAATCATCCCCAGTCGGGAGGTACGTTGTGCTGGGAAAATCACACTAGATGTGGTATTCGGCACTCTGGAGAATTATAGGTCCAAGGAAATTACATTCCAAGTGGCCCCGTTCAGCAGCGGATACCACGCCCTTCTAGGGCGGGAGGCATTCACGATCTTCCAAGCCATACCCCATTATGGGTACATGAAGCTCAAAATGCCCGGGCCCAATGGAATCATCACTCTAGCTAGTGATCCGGACATAGCACTCCGTGCCGAGAACAAAACAGCCACACTGGCCCTCGAGGCATTATCCGAAGCCCTTGTGGCAGAGGAATTAACCGCGCTGCGCTCCACAGTGGACAGGGACGACGTGATACTCGACAAAAGATCCAAGTCCACCTCTTTTAAACCAGCGGATGAAATAGTCAAATTCCAAGTCCATCCAACGGATCCCACAAAAACAGCATACATCGGGGCACAGTTAAACCCTGCTGTAGACGCCGCACTACGGGAGTTCCTGTGCGAGAATTGGGACATATTCGCCTGGCATCCTTCAGACATGCTAGGAATCCCACGCAGGCTGGCCGAGCATAGCCTTAACATTCTAAAGGGATTCAAGTCGGTCAAGCAGACTCTTTGGCGTTTCTCCGAACCTAAGCGACAAGCCATGGGAGAGGAGCTAGCCAAGTTACTGGAGGTCGGATTCATTAGAGAAATAAAACATCCGGACTGGCTAGCAAACCTGGTAATGGTACCAAAGAAGGACAAATCCTGGCGCCTATGCGTCGACTTCAAGGACCTTAATAAGGCTTGCCCAAAGGATCCCTTCCCCCTCCCTCGCATCGATCAAATTATCGACGCCACCGCAGGACACGACTCATTGTGCTTCCTCGACTCATACTCCGGTTACCACCAAATTAAGATGGCGGAGTCCGATCAAGCCGCAACGACATTTATCACTCCATACGGCCCCTTCTATTTTTAACACAATGCCCTTCGGGCTCAAAAACGCCGGCGCAACATATCAACGCATGATTCAGACATGTCTAGAAAAGCAGATCAGCAAAACAGTGGAGGCATATGTAGACGATGTGGTCGTTAAAACCAGACACGTCGACTCCTTAATAAACGACTTGAGGCTCACATTCGACAATCTCTGAACATACGACATTAAGCTCAATCCATAAAAATGCATTTTCGGCGTACCCGCCAGAAAGCTCCTGGGCTTCATAGTCTCCAGTAGAGGAATTGAAGCAAATCCGGCTAAAATCTGAGCTCTGTCGCAGTTGGCTATCCCAACTGACCTCAAGCAAATCCAGAAGTTAACTGGACGTGTGGCGGCCTTAAGCCGCTTTATCTCCCGATTAGGAGAAAAGGCACTCCCCCTTTATCGCCTTCTTCGGCGCACTGAACACTTCGAGTGGGCGGACGCAGCCATGGCCGGATTGGAAGAAATAAAATCCATCCTGGCCACCAACCCAATCCTGGCCGCGCCAAATGTCGGCGAACCAATGCTATTATATATAGCGGCAACTCACCAAGTTGTAAGCGTAGTGCTCGTCATCGAAGGAGAGACGGACGGACATAAATTCCCACTTCAAAAGCCGGTATATTATGTATCCACTGTCCTCACTCCATGCAAATCATGGTACCCACATTATCAAAAGATAGCATACGCGGTATTCATGGCATCCCAGAAATTACGACACTACTTTCAAGAGTGTTCAATTATGGTGGCCTCAGAAGTACCACTCAATGACATAATAAACAACCGCGATGCCACGGCTCGGATTGCCAAATGGGCTATCGAGCTCCTCCCGTTTGACATAACATATAGACCACAACGAGCCATTAAGTCACAAGTACAGGCCGATTTCATCGCCGAGTGGACAGAAGCCGAACTCCCTAAAGAGTACGGCGCGTACTCCAATTGGATCATGCACTTTGACGGCTCTAAAATGCTGGCCGGTCTGGGGGCTAGCGTCGTCCTGACGTCCCGCACCAGAGATACAGTCCAATACGTACTCCAAATACTATAGACAGACTCCAACAATGCAGCCGAATATGAGGCCCTATTACACGGTCTTCGGATGGCAGTTTCCATGGGCATTCAACACCTGGAGGTGCGTGGGGACTCGAACCTCGCAATATCTCAAATAAACGGAGACTTCGATGCCAAGGATCCGAAAATGGCGGCATATTGCAATGCCGTCCTCAAAATGTCAGCTTGGGAAAACAATCAGGCGGCGGATATCCTCGCCCGTATCGGCGCTAAGTGCGATCCTATCCCACCTAACATCTTCTTGGAAAGGCTGCTTAAGCCATCCGTGGTATGGGAAGGGGACACCGGTAACAATAGTCTGAACCCGGCCACAACACCAGATACTGAACATTCTGACACAATCGGAGACTCTGCCATCGAAATAACACCTTCAGCCCACGTGATAATGGTCGTCATCGCCCCGTGGACAGAACCATTCCTGGACTACCTAACCAGGCAGGAACTCCCCGAGGACCAAAATGAGGCACGCTGCATAGTGCGGCAATCTAAAGCCTACAAGGTCCACGAGGGAGAGCTTTATAAGAAAAGCACTACCGGAGTCCTTCAAAGGTGCATCTCCAAAGAGGAAGGGCGGAAGCTTTTGGCAGAAATCCATGCTGGACTCGGCGGCCACCACGCCGTAGCCCGGGCCCTTGTAAGCAAGGCCTTCCGTACAGGTTTCTATTGGCCAACGGCCCGAGCAGATGCACAGTATCTGGTCCAACATTGCGTCGGTTGCGAGATTTTTGCAAACCGAAGCCATATGCCGCCTACCCCTCTCCAAACAATCCCCATTACTTGGCCCTTTGCGATCTGGGGGCTTGATATGGTCGGACCCCTCAAAGGGGGAACCCATAAGAAAAAAATACTTATTGGTCATGGTGGATAAATTCACCAAATGGATAGAAGCCAAACCCATCAAAATGGTTGAATCCGGACCAGTGATAGACTTCATATCTGGGGTTGTACACCGTTATGGCATCCCCCACAGCATCATCACTGACAACGGCATGAACTTTACAGCTGACAAGGTAAAACTTTGGTGCAGCAACATGGGCATCAAGCTCAATTATGCTTCTGTCTATCACTCACAAACTAACGGTCAAGTCGAGCGAGCAAATGGTCTTATCATGAGCGGCATCAAACCCAGATTAGTGCGGTCCTTAAAGGAATCAAACACGCACTGGGTAGAGGAGCTCGACTCTGTACTATGGGGGCTGCGGACCACGCCGAATCGCACTACCGGATACACACCATTCTTTATGGTGTACGGCGCAGAGGCGGTTCTACCCTGTGACATAATTCATGACTCACCTCGAGAGCGCATATACGAAGAAAAAGAGGCCGAGCTCGATCGGCAGGATAGTTTGGACGCCCTGGAGGAGGAGCACGACGTAGCAAAAGCCCGTTCTGCATTATATCAGCAACATGCTCGAAGGTATCAAAGAAGAGAAGTACGGGCCAAAACCTATAACATTGGCGAACTAGTTCTACGTCTGCCAGAGAAGAAAAAGAACAAGCTCAAGCCCAAATGGGAAGGACCCTTCATTATTGACCAGGTTCTGACCGGTGGAGCGTACCGTCTGCGGGATGCATCAGACAATCGACTCGAGCCAAGCCCATGGAACGCAGCCAGACTCCGAAGATTCTACGCCTAGTGCCGGACTCTATGTTCACCTCCTTACCCCCGTCAATTTTTTGCGTATCAATTATCTGTCTTTTCTCTCGTTCTCTCTTCTTTTTCTTCTCCTCCAGGCCTTAAAAGGCTAACTTGTGTCTTGGTTACACAATCTTGACGCGCTAATCGCGCTCATTATACCAGGGGGCTTCTTATACAGAAGCTTAATATAACTATTTTTCTGGGCTTTATGCCCCACACATGTGTTATTCTTCCACATGTACCTTTTTTCGTCATTATATGCATCGATATGACTTAAGTTTTGGCCAAGTTGGGTTGCCTGGCTCTTGTATTTATGCCCTACGTTCCCGTTAATTTGGCTAGGGCATAAGGGGAGCACCTCTGCGATTGTTACTGCCAGGTCAGCCGGATGTGTACCTTAGACTGGGTGAAGCCGAAAGCTAGCGCTCTTAAGGGAATATTCGGTCGGTGAACAAAAGATGACTTTTATTTATTTTGATACATGCCCCCAGATGTTATAGCCCGTGTCTCTTTTCGCAGTTCAGACATGCACATTAGGGCATGCGTACCCAGGGAAAGGAACCCTTAATGGAACTATTCTCCCTGGAAGATGTTTCTTACTATCCATGTAATATAACATAGCTAGTTGGGTACTTGTCTGTTCAAGCACTTCTGACCCCTACGCCTAGTTTCCACGCATACCCCGGTTTTTACATAACCGAGCGGGTATTCGGATACACTCCGGACTATCGGGTCCAGAGGTCGAAGCGAAAAGGCCCGCCATGACAAATGATTTACAATCCGGCTAGGGACATTATATATGTCACTTAAAGTACAGAGTCACTTAGACTGACTAATTATTCTACTATACCATCCAACATGTTGTCTAGCCTACAATCCTGTTGGGAATACTTTGCGGCTAATTCTACTTGGTCATACACCAAACTGACGGGGATCTCTTTCCCATCGGGCCCCAGAGGTCTGACCTCGACCATGTGGTTTAGGTCAGCTTTGGTATATCGCGTCTTCACCATGGCCCAGGCTTCCCTTGCACCTTGTCGGCAGGCTGATATCTTCCATAATCGGAAGTGCCGCCATGCTCCCTTGAGCTTCTCTATAAGCTCCCCCATGCCTCCTGGCGGGGAGGCGGATGGCCACAAGGCTTGGGCAATACCCTGCATCACCTGCCGAACTTGTCCGTGCAGTTGTGAGAGCTCTGGTAGAAGATCACCCGCAGACCCGGGAATCTCCTCCACAGGACGACCCATCAGCATACCTGCAGACATAACTCTGTTAGTCGGCTTCTTCGCTGAACTCTTTCAAAAGTTCGTTCAAGCACTTACTAAAAATGCCGCGTCGAAGCCGCTTATTCTCCTTCACGGAGTCCGCAAGCTGGGCTCGGACATCTTTCAGTTCCACGCCTAGCCGGATATTGGCGTCCTCGAGATTATTTTTCTCCTGCCTAACCCGCGTAAGCACGCGCTCGCCAGCATTTAGCTGTCGATTAGCACGTTGCGCATTCTCCGGCACGGCCTCCGGAGTCATCTGCAACACCTATTGTTAGATTTGCATGCATGCCGCATACTATCTGGTACCTATCATTCTTTGTAATGGAAACAAGTGTTACCAGCGGGGGCCTTCTCGGACTCCTTCAATGTGGTAACCGCGGCCCGTAGATGGGCTTTGCACTCTTCCAGCTCTTGAGACAATTGGGTATTCTTCTCTATAAGAACCTGCACAAATAATGATCCTTAAATCAGTTGTGTCAACTGTTTCAAGTCTCAGGGGCTACTGATATATATAATCGTCAGATTTTCTTACCTGTATATCCTTTACATACTGGTCCGTGGCTCTGGCAAGACCGTTTTGAGCAGCACGGATGTACGCGTCTCCTGAGTTGAAGGCATCAAACGTCTCTTGGGAGAAACAAGCGTCACGGAGTACGGCCCGGCGACGCCTGTGATTCATGGCGCTCTCCACTTTGAATTTGTAGCGGATAGTCTATCCGCATCCTCTGTAGTAGGAGCATCCGGCGTTCGCCCCGTGTTAGCTTCCGCCTCTATGTCCGGCCCTGCAGCCCGACTGGTGGAGGCGTGATCGGCAACCTCTCCGGATATAGTCCGGCGAGCGTTTTTCCTACTAGGAAACATGGACGTCATTATATTTTAAGAAAGACGACAACCACAGAGCGAGGTTCTGTATCATACCTCTACGCCGGCATCTCAGTCCTGACCGCCTTCCTTTTTGGCCTACCTGGCTTCGGTGTCCCTTGTTGGCGAGTCACTGCGGGTTCGGCATGGCATCCCGATGGCCTTCCCTGTAAAACACCATATGTGTATGGTAGGGGATCCTTCTCGGAAGTTGGGGCTCCAGTTTTTTCTTACATGCGATGCAGGGAGTAGCCCAGGATAGTCGGCTATGATGGCCACCATGGCATCATCGCAGCTCAACTGATAGAATGTCATGTCGATCAGCTCCACAAATATGTCCGGATCCTCTTTGAGTCCGGGATCGAGGGCCCGGTCAGGGTCCTCCGGTTGTGGAGGTGGGATGTTGACCTCCCTTACAGCTTTTCACAGTTCCTGGCATGAAACGGCAAGGTGAGTATTTATGACAAAGAATGCGGGAAGGTTGGGAGTAAAAAGTGACAGCTCACCTAGCTTGGAGGGTTGTACATGGAGAATCCATCCCGTGGCTTAATACGGATGAACTCCTCTTCCTCTCCCTTGAACAACTCGGACAGAATTTTTGCTAGAGCAGCAGCGGTGTCCGGTCCCTTACGCCCGCAGCAGGTGGAATCATCTTCCCCGTTAAAGTGCCACATGGGGTGCCCTCGATATTGAAGTGGTTGCACCCCTCGCATTATACATATTCATATAACCTTGATTATTGTCAATCTTGATTGAGCCAGCGCTTTTATCCGGCCCATCGGGTAAAGGACTTCTCTGTTATCTTCCTCCTGAGGGCTCCGTTGGCGCCAGCTTTGGCGTTTCTTCAAAGGGGCATTGTCAAACTCGGGAAGACCCCTCCGAGTAGGATATGGAAGGGGGACGTCCTCCTTGTAAAACCACTCTGAAGGCCAGTCTTCGGACGTCTTCTTCGGGGTATCGGACAGGTATCCGGTCCCGGCGATGCGCCACATTTCGGCTCCGCCCACTTGATATAGTGACCCCTCCTGTGTATGGGGCACAAGGCAGAATAGCCTCTTCCACAACTCGAAATGAGCTTCGCAGCCCAGAAACAGCTCACAAAGGGCAACATAACTAGCGATGTGTAATATGTAAGCGGGGGTGAAATTATGCAACTGGAGGCCGTAAAACTCTAGGAGCCTGCGGAGGAACGGGTGGATTGAAAATCCAAGTCCCCTTAGTAAATAAGGGATAAGGCATACCTACTCCCCCTTGGAGGGATTGGGGAAGCTCTCCGCTTGCTCCCCGCTATTATAGGTGGCGAGCCCGGCTCGAACGGGGACCATATATGCTGGAGGGAGAAATCCCTGGGTCTGTAACTCTACTAATTGGCTGTGTGGGACGGAACACTTCTCCCAGTCACCGGTCTTAGGGCTACAGGAGCGGGAGGAGGAGCTGCGATGGCCGGCCATGTTGGAATGGATTCTTCCGAGCGTGCTCCGATGGATACTCGCCGTTGGAGGATGGTGTGGTTTGGATCTAAGAATCCCCGTCCCTTTAATAGACAGTTTACTTACATGGCTAGGGTGGCGAACGTAAAAATGCCCTGGCTCCTCGCATTCGCTCGACACGTGGAAGATAGCCCTTATTGGGCGCAGAAGCCAACAAGTGCAACATTTATGGGGAGTCGGACACTACTCAGCAGATATTCAGAATTTGGAGAAGAACCCGCCTTGCAATGCCGAAGACAATCTGCGCGCCGGACTCATCATCATTGAAGCCTGGTTCGGGGGCTACTAAGGGAGTCATGGATTATGGGGTCTCCAGACAGCCGGACTATATCCTTTGGTCGGACTGTTGGACTATGAAGATACAAGATTGAAGACTTCGTCCCGTGTCCGGATGGGACTCTCCTTGGCGTGGAAGACAAGCTTGGCAATAAGGATATGTAGACCTCCTCCCTTGTAACCGGCTTTGTGTAACCCTAGCCCCCTCCGGTGTCTATATAAACTGAAGGGTTTAGTCCGTAGGACAACATGCAATCATACCATAGGCTAGCTTCTAGGGTTTAGCCTCTACGATCTCGTGGTAGATCAACTCTTGTAATACTCATATCATCAAGATCAATCAAGCAGGACGTAGGGTATTACCTCCATCGAGAAGGCCCGAACCTGGGTAAACATCGTGTCTCCCGCCTCCTGTTACCATCCGGCCTAGACGCACAGTTCGGGACCCCCTACCTGAGATCCGCCGGTTTGGACACCGACATTGAGCTTTAGACTTTTCTTTGCGACATGTAGAGTATTGGTTGGTGAAGCGGTTGACGTCGCGAAACATCTTGGGCCAAAAATAGTTCTTGGAGAGCATAGCAAGTGTCTTGTCGTGTCCAAAGTGGATGAGTAGTTGAACTTGCCATAGGATCTCCTAAGGTTCCTCGAGGTTCGTGCGGTAGGGAGCCTTGTTTGTAAGGTGCGCTCTGGGGATGAGGTCGATTCGGTGCTCAATGCCTCATAGAGGAGGTAGACCCGGAGGCAGCTCGTCGGGGAAGACGTCTTGGAATTCCTGCAAAAGAGAAGATAACACTAAAGGTAGAGTGTGAGAGGTGTTAGCTTTTGGTGCCTCGGCTTTGCACGAAAGGACATAGTGCATGACACTAGATGGGTTCTCACACACTTCTGTCATCTCATGTTTGGTGGTAAATAGAACTAAGTTCTTCTTGTCGCTCACTTTCTTTTTGGTGGTTCGCTCTCTCACTATTCTCTCCATGATGGGTGGCTTGCTTGTCGGCGATCACTTGGCTTGGAGACATAGGGTGAAGTACTACTCCTTTCCTTTCATCTTGAAGATGTAGTGGTTCGTTCGGCCATTGTGGATCACACCTCTATCAAATTGCCATGGTCGACCAAGAAGAAGGTGGCAAACGGTCATTGGAACAACATCACACTCCAAAGTGTCTTCCTAAGCACCATTTTTGAAGGAGACTTGTACTCGATGCTCGACTTGAATAGTGCCGAAGTCAATTAGCCATTGAACTTTGTAGGGATGTGGGTGCTTCATCTTGGGCAATTGGAGCTTGGAGCAAAGTTCTTCACTTGCTAAGTTATGACAACTCCCTCCATCGATGATGACCTTGACGGACCTTCCATTGATGCCGGCCTTGGTATGAAAGATATGGCATCTTTGGTCTTCTTCTTGGTGATGTTGAAGAGTCAAGACCTTGGAGACAACGAGGGCGGGACTTGAATCTTCATCAGAAAAGACTTGTTCCTCTTCATCATTCACTTGTCGTTGCATGGTGACTTGCTCAAGTGCTTTCGTTTCTCCTTCGCTCATGGAGTCGTATGTACCATCGTTGTTGAGGATCATGGTTCGCTTGTTGCTAAACTCAAAGGACTTGTGGCCTCGGCCTCCGCATGTGAAGAATTTGAAGGAACTTGTCTTGACGGTCTCATCGGCTGGGGTAGATGATGATGAAACTCTCGGCTTGAAGTTGCTCGTTGTAGGAGGATGACTTGTGGTTGACGAAGCTTTCTTGTAACTCGACTTGTTGACGTTGCTTGTAGAAGGCTTTGTTGATGTAGAAGGTGTTGGAGTCGTTGGAGCTTGGGTGTTGGAGAAACCATAGGACTTGGATGAGAACTTGGCATACTTGAAGTCTTCTTACACTTGACGTTCCGCTTTGGTAGCTTGATGCACTAGCTCGATGAGGTTCGAGTATGGTTGGAAGTCGGCGATCTTCATGATAGGATGATTGAGTCCATTCAAGAAACATGCCATAGTTTGCTGATCATCTTTCGTGACATTGGCTCTTATCATCGCAATCTGCATTTCCTTGTAGTACTCTTCAACTCTCTTGGTTCCTAGATTGAGTAGTTGGAGTTTCTTGAAGAGGTCGTGTTTGTAGTAGGTAGGCATGAAGCATGCTCTCATGAAATCCTTCATTTGCACCCAAGTAGTGAAGGGTGGTTCACCTCTTGCCTCACGTCGCTTAATGACTTGTTCCCACGAAATGAGGACATAGTCTTGGAACTCAAGGGATGCCATCGCGATCTTCTTCTCTTCTTCATAGTTGTGCAAACGGAAGATTTTGTCGACCTTCAATGCCCATGAAAGGTACTCTTTAGGATCATTGCTTTCGGAAAACTTGGGCATGGTGAACTTTAGCTTGCCGTAGCGTTACTCTTCATTATGTTCGGGACGGGGATAATCATGTCCTTGACGAGGAGGATCGTCTCTCACAATTTGCTCTTGCCGTGGAGGATTTCCATTGTCTTCTTGTTCTTTTTGAACTTGATGTTCTTGGGGAGCTTGTGGAGGAACTTGTCGATCTTGACATTGCACACGAGCCTGATATCCTCGTTCGTGAATTTCTTCCTGAAGTGCTTCTTCATGTTCATGAGCTTGTCAGCCTCGGTTGGCTACGACTCGACTTGAATCTCGGAGGGCTTGTTGCGCCTCAAGTGCTTGAGCATCTCGCAATTGTTGCCCTTGACGTTGTGCCTTGGCATCTTGTGCTTCTTTTCATAGATGCGCTCGCTCTTCCTCTCCATAGTGCCGTTGTCGTTACTATTCTCGTGCTTGCGCAAAGGTAGCTTGGTTTTGACGGTGTCGGTGTTCTTGAGAGTCGTTGTCGCGTAGAGGATTGAGGCTTGCTTGACGATCGTTGCGCGCGGCACGGCAAAGAGTGTTTGATGTCGGTATACTTGAGCCGGAGAGGGCGAAGTCGGAGTGTTGACTTGAGCGGCTCCGTCTTGATGAGGACGAAGGGGAAGAAGAGCGGTTGAGCAGCAAAGCACGAATCTTGTCCATTCTTGCGTCGTTCTCTTTCTTGTGGTCGTCGAGCTTGTGGTCGAAGTAGTCTCTTGTACGTTGCTTGGAGAGTCGCAAGACGGTGGCGAGGTTGTCGATGCGTTCACTCATTGCTTGTTGCTCTTGATGCAAAGCACGTTGTGCACCAAGAGGTGGCTCTTTGTGACGTAGGAGTTCATGTCGTCGTCTTGCCCGATGAAGAGTGGGTTGGTAGAAGTACTTGGCCTATCCATCATTCCAAGAGAAATATATGAGTGATAGAAAGATAAGAACGTATACCAAATGTACCTTGACCAAAGTTGAAGGTGGATCAATGATCACTCCAATGTGGAACAAGGAAATAGCACAATCGGTACCAATTCTTGTCGGTTTCTCAAACCTACACAAGTAAAATCTTATGGTGGAGCTTGGTTAGGATGGTGGCACAAAATTTGATGCAATTGTTAGTGAGCTTCAATAATGTTGGAAAAGATTCACAAGTTTGCAATGCAACAAGTAGACCAAGCAAAATAAGATACACGGAAACACACACGCAAAGAGATAAGTGGGGTCATGCAACCAAGGATGAGCCAAAATGTGGAGTCCACTAAAATGCTCTTGTTACACAACACTAGAGAGACGCTAGCATGATTGCACAATAGGTGGATATGAAGACTTGTGCACAACCTACTAAGCAAAAATGCAACAACTTCTATCCCAAGTATGCTCTATGTATGGTGTTTCGATGATATGATCCAAGATGATCTAGTATGACAATCTTAATGTTGTATGATGCTATGGTTCTTGCTTAAAAGCTCTGTGCTTACCTTTCCCTTTTGCTTAGAATCTTGTTTGGCTCTTTGTTGTTTGAGATCTTTTCTCATGCAATGCTTCACGAACCAAGATAGCAATTGTGTATGCGATGACAATTTTGTGACACAAGAGATGATACCAAGATATGCACCAATGATATGTATGTATGCTATGGGAAGTATGATCACTAATGTGCACAAGTCACGTTGCTGGCAATACTCAAAGGCTAGTCTCGATGGGTAAGTGACACGAAAGAGTAAGGCTATGATGGGTATCAATGTAATGGCAAGAATGATGTATCACTATACCAAGATGAGGTTACCGCTTGATGTTGGTTGTTTGTAAGCAAGAAACAGTTGACGGTGTCAAAAATGGTGAACTGGTCGTTGTCGATTACGCGTCTGTGGCAAAGATGAGCGGGGGTGATGTTGATGTCGAACCATACCTAAATAGCCGAAACACAATAGGACACTCAACCGCAACTCAAATTCTCAAAGCAAAACGTGACAAAATTGTCAGAGTTGGTAGTGGTAAATGATGGTGGTGTATGTGGTATATGGAGGTGCTATGCAGAAGTGGTGGTGGTATGCGGAAGTGTATGTGGGCACCGGAACAAAATTTGGCGAAATATGGAAGGAAAACGGGGCGGTGGATGGAGATGTTGCTGCCAAGGGCTGGATGTCCGAGCTTGATGGCCGGATGTACGGGCTGTCGGGCCGGATGTCCGGGCTCTGGATCCGGACGAACTCCGCGTGGAAGGTGGCAAATCCGGGCAAAATTCGGAGGAATTTGTGGATGGAAATTGGTGAAAAGGTGGGGAAGGGGTAGATCTACCTGCAACACACAAAATCCGCGGATCAAATCCAACAAAACTTCATCACACCAACAAATCACAAAAGAAATTTTAGGGCTATTTTTGTGGGGAATTTTCGAATTAGGGACAAAAACAAGAAAACAAGGCTAGAAAACACAACGGGGAGGCTCCGAAATCGTGATCAACGTGGCTCTAGATACCAAGATGATGTAGGGTAGGAACACTAAGGGGCCGATCTTTCACGAAAGGAGCGGATCCCACGAAGAACACGAGGAACATGAGGGGGAAAACGAGGGAAATCACAAGGGGAAACACGAGAAAATCACTAAACCAACAAGAAATAGTCACACATATGCTAGATCCTCAAACACATAAGAGATACATGATCCACAGTCAACTAAGGACGATACAAAGGTAGCCGGTTCTTCTCCATGAGGAGGTCTTGATGGGGCCGCCCAAAGGGGGGTCTTGAATCCAAAGGGATCTTCTTCGAAGAGGGGCTGCGGTCTCTCTCGTGGAGTAGATCCGATGTGGATGAGCAAAGCTCTATCTCTAATAAGCTACTACTTTGCTGACCCTGAAACTTTGGTAGGAGGAGAGTATACATAGTCTAGGAGGTGAAAGGGTACATGGGCTTCGGCCCTTTACTGTGCGCGGATAGACGGGGTCGGACGTCCGGGCGTTAGGCCGGATGTCCGGGGCTGGGGCCGGATGTCCGGGCTGCCGGTGCTTCTTTTCTGCCCTCTGGATAGGTGGTGTCCGGATATCCGGGTGGGAGGCCGGATTTCCAGGCCGGGGCCGGATGTCCGGGCCCTGTAGACTTGGCCACTGGCTCCTTGCTGCTGTAGACACTTCCAGGGGCCGGATGTTCGGGGCCATGGCCGGATGTCCGGGGCGTGGGAGTTGTTCTTGACTCCTTCCGTTGGTTCTCTTCATCCGTGAACTTGGGGGCTTATCCGTCTTCATGTGCATCTTCGGGAGGTTCCTCTTGGTACCTAATAATGCACAACGTCTCGGACTTAGGTAGTTGCCATGTCTCGAGAGGATCATATGTGATATCACTCAAGAAAGAGGTCACCTCGTTCTCGAGAGCTCTAGCTCGTGCTCGTGTCATGGGTCCTCTTGGCTCTTGATGAGGCGATGGTAGGTCCATGGGGATGACCAATGGATGCTCCGCATCAAATCCTCCAAAAGAATCCTTTAGAAATCATGGTACATTGTCATTGTAAACTTGGAAAAAGGTGTCACAAATTGAACCCTTATGGTTAACATTTAACAGGAAAGGAACATCACCTCGATATATAGCTTCTCTAGGCATGGAAAGCATCTCAGGAAACTGATAAATTGGTCCAGGTTGGGGCTGATAGATTCAAGTGCCAAGACCTTCACTGTGCGCAGTTTCGGGGTCAAGCTTGTCGGAATCATTTTCTGAATGACAGACAAACAAACATCTTCAAAATTAGAAATAATGTTAATTTGTAGAAGGAGAGGTAGAAGGAGGTTGTTGTACCTAAACGGGTGTGGATCCAATAATAAGTTCAGAGTATTTGTCAGACGAGTAGCCCAACACTATCAATTTCAACGCAAAAATGACAATGATTCTTGTTGGACCTTCTTGATCAACTACAAGTAATCTCTCAAGTGCAGGTGTGTCCTTAATGACCATACCATGGTACACATCTTGTGATGTCGTCCTGCCACACCAACAACACACATAAATAGTCCGGAGAGTCATGGAGGTGATGTGGAAGGTACTCAACCCATTGATCGCCTGAAGACGAATGTACTCATGTGCAGTATAGCCATGGAGCAGGCGCTCCATGTCACCATTTGAGAGGCAGATGACAACAAGCTCGAGGTGCTTTAGTCGTGGTAGAATAAGAGCGGGCGCGTCATTAATGCAGGGGAAATGGCAGTTCCTGAACTTGGTGACGCGCAGCGTGGGTGCGAGGCGGAGTGTGGACATTGGCAGCGACCGCATATGCCCATCATCAAAAGTGAGTTGCTCGAGCTAATCTAGGGTGGGGGATCAGAACCAGTCGTCAAGCTTGGCTCAGTCCTTGCCATTGGAACAGAACTTTCCCATTCTAAGCCCTCTGGTTGGGCCAAGGTGACTGCCAAGCATCTTGGAGAACGCACCCAAGCTTTTGCGATAGCCATGGCAGAGCTTGTGGGTGTCGATGAGGTCGAGAGGGCTGGACTTCCATAGGGGGCACCACCGCTGGGAAAGGATGGTTATCCACGCCCCATATTTGATTGGGAGGCGGGAGATGATGACTGTCAACATATCATCAGGGAGGCTGCTGATGAAGTCTAGGCCTGCTGGACTCGCTTGCGGTTCTAGCTCGCCCCACCTCCGCTTGTTGGCAACCTCGTTCTCCACCTCCGGAGTCTCCTTATCAGCGGCGCTTTCTGATAGAAATGGGAGTACATGGAATATTTAATTAAAACAGGGCAATAGAAAAGTGTATTGGTAACTAGAAGTTATTAGGTAGGAATATAGTAAGAAAAGGGAATAACTATTGGTTGCTTAAATACTACACAATTCATTTGATATTGCTGGGTAAGTCAACATGCAGATAGATGAAAAGAAAACTTACTTCGAACAAAGTCTGGATGGATGATATCGTCGGGGAAGTTACCATATATTTCATGCCCGTGCCCTTTTATGTGCAGTGCAATTCCAGTGCCAGCTTGCAGTTCATAAAACTTAGCAATTTCACTCCAAAATCCAGTGCCAAAATAGGGGTCACCACGTTCATCAAGTCTTATAGTAGCAATGATTGTAAATCCATGGTTTGTGTGCAGTATGACATCCCTACAGTGTTGATTTATGTAAAGGGAAAGATTGTGCACTATAGATTTTGTTGCATAGCAAGGGACGCTCTACAGAAAATGGTAGGATTGTTAAAAAAATATGGTAGCATGCAAATATGGGCCCAAATTGAAAGAACTGTACAACAGTCGAAATCGAAGGACAAAAGTTTATAATTAAACAGATAGGGTAAACATGATGTCATGGAAATATGAGAGTAATCGAAAGAACAATACATCATTAATTTGCCTAATATAGAAAGAAGAGGGGGAAAATCCCCTTTGACGTATATGGTGCATGTGGCACCTTTTATCCAAATGTAGTAATATTTAGAATATGTTCAAGAAAGTAGGCCATGCCAGCCGATTTAGGGTGAGATTGAACATATTGCGTGCATCCTCAAGTCATCTGGTATGGTGAGATGGAATGTCTGGCGGAAGCCGCAAGGTCCTGATGTGTCCTCGCACTGTTCACTCTATGAATGGAAGAAAACCCTCAAATCAGCTCGAATAAAAATGAATTCACGGTGATTTTGACCGGGTGATTAAAGGAGGCAGATGAACTGGGATAAGAGATGAGATAATATCTCATTAAATTAGTTACCCCGTTGTCCATGAGAAAGAACCCTCAGTATGGCAGATTCCCCAACCGAGCGGAGCTGGGTCGACCGCGAGCAGCGTCGAGAAAGTCGATGGCGATAGGCGGCGTCAAGCGGAAGTGGCAAAATGCGGTGGGCTTTGCTGGCAGCCTGGCGGCGGCGGCAGGTGTTGAGCTAAGTGTTTACAGCCGCCATAGGCGGTGCCATGCATAGACATAGAGGAGGTTGTGCAGGTGTGAATGGGGACGGCAGGGGTGGCGGGCGGGGTGAGGGTTTTTGTGACATGTGGATGGTGAGGGTTTTCCTTTTTCTTTTTTGAATCGGTGGTGAGGGTTTTCTGTCCCACAAAGAATTTTGGAGGCAACGGTTTGCTAGAGCCAACCGTGTGTGATTGACGCAATAGGCAAAATGAAAGTCATTGCACACGGTTCCAATTTTGGGAACTATGTGTGATAGACGTACTGCCTCCGTCCTGGTTTATTGGTCCCCTTTGTAATTTTTACCAAATTTTGACCAAATGTTTAACTAAGAAATGTTTATGCATTTCACCAAAAATTATATCATTGAACACTATGGTCAAATACCCATCCAACGATATAATTTTTGCTGACCTGCACTAATATTTTGTCAGTTAAACCTTTGGTCAAAATTTAACACAAATTAGAAAGGGGACCAATAAATCAAGATGGAGGTAGATTCCATCAACCTAACTGATTGTATCCATATCCCACATTAGACATAAGTAAACATAGGTTAAACATACTTAGACATAGATAATAAGCATACACATACACAAGTATTGTTCTACCATAAGTACATAGTTCAACCATCATTAAGCATATACTCAAGTGTACATAGTTCAATCCCACATCTCATCTCACATGCCGGAACGATCCTGAAGCTTCTCCAGGTACTCGGTGTACGCGCCGTGCGCCACCCTACAAGAATACTTCTGCTTGAAGGAGCCAAAGGCCCGTCCTCTTGCATGCGCCAGAACACTTAGATACGCGTGATGAATCTTGTGGTTGCAAAATGGGCATCGATAGCCGCCGTTCCAGGTCCTAATACGCCTGTTATGCATTCCCGCATAAATCTCCCTCGGTCTGGTACCTCCTATGGACATCTTCATCCTCGTTGTCCACATCGTCAGACAACACCTATACAAATAGTAAAACAAATTTGGCATCAAATCAATGATTACATGCCGTGAAGTAGGATTAGGAATTTATGGCTATTTATTTATACATATCCAGAGATTATGGTTCGATTTTTAAGCACAATCATCTATGTACAAACCAATCTTGAAGAAAATAATGGCACAAACATATGTAGGTCATTCAAAATCAATTGTCAAGTCCTGGCTAGGAATTATTAGCACGAACACCAACCATAGTCGGATTACTAGCAAAAATCATTTGCATAGATGAAACAACTAATCACTTATCACTTGTACCATTCAAACAATCAATATATTACACGGATCTAACGAAACTTACTCAGATTTCATGGATTGGGAGAACATAACCATAGGATTTCTATTCCAAAAAGGGGGAGGCAGGAGTAACAGAGAAACCCTATGATCTATTTGACACATAAATGTGTATAGATGACTAACCAGCTGTCAGTCATCGTCGGAGTCTTCGCCGGAGTGGTCGTCGGAGTCGTCGCCGGGGTCGTCACCAGAGTCGGTGTGGAACTCCGCCTCCGGCTGTGGATGCTCTGTCTCCATCTCCATGTCGTGCTCTGGTGCTTTAGCAGCCCCGGCGTCGCTACTCCCTCCGATGGGGCACTTCAGCGGCATCCTCATACACTGACGGCTTTGAGGACTGAGAGCGGCGCCGAGGATGCAAGCGGACAGAGAGGATTGTGTGTGTGGCGAGGATGGGGGTGCGGCCGCTCGGGCGCACCATTAATATGGAGTAGTGGGAGTTGCGGGAGAGAGGTGGGCGGCGGTCAAACCGATGGCTCACCTCCCAGTGAGCGTGCGCACTAGACTGCTGGCATGCCTACCAAAGTTTCACACAGCTACCCGCACGCCTCCGTCAATTCACACACCTGCACGCACGCCTCCCAGTCTGCCTGAGCGGTGGACTACTCGTGTGCGTCCTGTCAACTCACGCCTGCTCGCACGGCACACGGGTCGTGCGGCGGCACGTGTATTGTTTTTCTATTTGGATGATTAATGTTGCCGCTTTATTGCTTAACTGAAGCATGGCACATATCCATTGTTGGTCTAACACGCTCACGGTTTGAATAAATAATCCGTTTGGGATATTGGTTCCCAATTATTAATAATCTCCCGTTTGTAATTAGATAAAAATTACATCAAAACTGGTCTCAAATTTGACTAAAAAAGTACAATGCCACTTTGTATTGGTGTCCATATGACAACACGATAAGTTTCATGAACTTCAAATAAGTTTTGGATGTACTAGAATTTAAAAATCAAGATTCTCAATGTCTGAAATTTGTTGCATGGGGAGTAAGCATGCACCCAGTGAGACACATGTGTTTTTCCAATCCATTTAGGTGCACTATCACGTGTGCATGTAGCTCAAATTTGATTTTTGCACATTATACCCATAGAAAATCAATCAATTAATATACTAAAATGTCTTAATGATCTCTATGATTTTTTCGAAATTAAAAGTCCCTCCTTTGGTAACATATGTTCACCGTGGGATAATTAATTTAACATGCATCATAGTTGCGGTGGATTCACGGTGTGTGTGTGGGTGTGTGCTTCTGGGGGTGGCGGGTGGCTCACGGTACACTACGAGTTGTGAGCCACTGTGTGGGTTGGCCGTTTTGTTAGGCAGGCCAGTGCCACATCATAGCCGTGAATTCCTTATTTAAAACATTACACAACCCTTTCATACATACATGTTTTGGCCACATGCAGTCGATGGTTGTCCTACACGACACTCGATACTCGCGTGTGACGCTTTCTGTGGGCCCGCGAGGTTGTCGTCCATCAGTTTGACGAATAGCCGGAAGTGAGGTAATTTGACCAGCAAGGTAGAATCTTTTTTGTTTGTGTTATGGTGGTATATAGTATGCATTGAAGAGGTGGGAAGGCACTAGCATATATACTATACGTACGCATCCGTGAACAAGTACACCTCACTCAGTGTCGGGACTTTTCGGTTTCCGAGGCATATGCCACATCAAAATTGTGAAATTAGCTATTCAAACATCACACAACACATCTTTGGGACACATGCATGCACGCGGTGGTTATCCTAGCTAGGACACTCACGTGTGACGCTTCCATCTATGGGCCCACGAGGCCATCATCGATGAATGCATGCATCACTTTGACCTACATCCGGAGAGGTTAATTAATTTCACGATCGATGGGGATTCTTTTGTATTATACATATTATGCTAGGAGCATATAGTATGCGGTGAAGAGGGGGATGGGGACCATCATATGTATTACGCTTCATGAACCTCGCTCAGTGTGGGGGCATGGTTTATGGTTTTTAAGGCATGTGGCAAATCAAAGTTGTGCATTTTTTCTATTCAACATACATATGTTTGGCCCACATGCAAAGCATTGGTGGTTGTCCTCTCGCACCCACTTAAGTAGTTATCAGCAATATCGATGCTTTCCATCTGTGGGCCCGCTTGGTCCATCACTACTTTTTGGCTGACAACACAAGAGAGGTTAATTTGACCTAGGAGGGGATTATTTTTTTTGCTTGTAATAAGGTATATATATATAGGTCATGCCCTGGGATGACACGCATGATACAGTTTGAGCACACACACATGCATGTGTACGCATGAATCCCTCCTGTCGAGTCGAAGTGGCTAGTACAACGACACGTCATGAACCGATCTCGCTCTGTGTGGGGAGCTAGTGTATGATTTTTGACGCATGCGCACATCAATGTTGTGAAATGGTATTCAAACATGCATGCACACATAACCTCCATACATATGCATGTAGTGGTTGCCTTCGAATGGTACACTCCCTTGCATGGTTATCGGCGACAAGCATATATATTCATGGGCCCACGTGGACATCCATGATCACCTTGACCGACAACAAGATAGGTTACCATGGCGGATTCTTCATTTGGTTCGTGTTATTGTAGTATAGGTCATGGTGTGATTCAAACCTAATTAAGTTTGAGCGCATCAACAATGCACGCATGCATGCATGAATCCCCATCGTTCGCTTGAAGTGTGGTGTAACATACATATGCATCGTCAACCTAACCCTCACTTAGTGTGGGGATTTCTAGTTCGAAATAACATGCCACATCAAAGTTGTTCCATTGTTACTCAAAAACACACCTCTCCATACATATGTTTGGGCCACATGCATGAAGTGGTAGTCTTTGGGGACTAGCTACTTGCATGATTATTGGCGAGCTAGCCCATCTCCGGGGTCGCATGGACGGCCATCACTTTGATCAACAACAAGAGAGAGGTTGTGCGACCAAGGTGGATTATTCTTGGTCCATTTTATGATCCATCTTGGTGAGAGATGCCTCTCTGGCCCGCCGACTAAAAGTGTGTGGGGGGGGGGGGGAGCTGCTACTTCGCACTTTGCTAGGTGAACCTCGGTTGGAGGGGCATGCATTCATAGCTTACGATTCCCTTCGTGGCAACACAAGGGGGTGCTGCTAGCTGCTACTTAGCACTTTGCTAGGTGAACCTCGGTTGGGGGTGGCATGCATTCATAGCTTAGGATTCCTTTCGTGCCGACATGAGGGAGGGGGGCTGCTAGCTACTTCGCACTTTGGTAGGTGAACCTCGGTTGGGGGGGCATGCATTCATAGCTTAGGATTCCCTTCGTGCTGACATAAGGGAGGGGGGCTGCTAGCTACTTCACACTTTGCTAGGTGAACCTCGGTTGGGGGCAGGCATTCATAGCTTAGGATTCCCTTCGTGCTGACAAAAGGGAGGGGGTGCGAGCTACTTTGCACTTTGCTAGGTGAACCTCGATTGGGGGGAGGGGGCATGCATCCATAGCTCAGGATCCCCTTTGTGCTGACACGAGGGGGGTGGGGGCAAGCAATACCATGCGCTTTGCGAGATAGGTGCCACATCGAAGTTGCATTTGGTATTTGAAAATCAAACCACCCTTTTCATACATAAATTTGGTCCACATGCAAGTGTGTTCATATTCTGACCCTCTCCCGTGTCATTTTTCACCAAACTTATGAACATTAGACAAGTTGGATGAAGCAACAGACACGGTTCACTCAAACTAACGGTGTTCCACACCAGTGCCCCTGTCACGCACACATTCGCACTGTACATTGGGCTCCACAAGGCTTCCCCTCTCAAAAATATCTACCTGCCTGCAGCTTTTCTCTGTTTGATAACGCATGGTTATTGTGTTTCGACCGTGTGGGATGTTTCTTGTTCCCAATCCCGCCTGCATCCCTAGAAAATATCTGCCCATCTCAATGGTTTTTCTGTTTCATAACACATGGTTGTTATCTCGGACCGTGTGGGATGTTTCTTGTTCCCAATACCGCCTGCATCCCTCGAAAATATCTTCCTGGCTCGAGGGATTTTCTGTTTCATAACACACGGTTGTTATCTCCACACCGTGTGTGATGCACCATCATCAAAATTTTCAATAACCCCGGCATTTCACTCCCGCGTTTAACTCCCGTGTAGTAAAATTTTCAGTACCCACGTCATTTCCTCAAACACCCCCGCCCCCCTCCACACACACACACACGAAACCTCCTAGGGCGTGCGTGCACACACACACACCCTCCCTCGCTCGACACCCTAGCAAGGTCGCCGCCACCGCAAGGCCTCCATTGTCAGCATCTACCGGTTTGCCCGTGCAGCTTACCCACCGATCTCCATACCCAGGCCGCCCTGAGTTTCTTAGATGATGCCTTCCAAACACCCCCTTTCCCATAGATCCCCAATCCCACCCAAACCCCCACTCCAGAGCATCGTAGCCTAAGCCCGGCTACACTTCCTGTGGAGCTCGAGGAGTAACTGGCCCAAAAGAGGTGTATCACGGTCTCTTTGCCCGACGTCGCTGAGGAAGCTGACAACCATTACTGGCGGCAGGCACTGAAGCAGTGGGCTAGAGTATGTGGGCATGTCTCGTCCGCCGGCTACGACATCGAGGTCATCGACAATGACGGCCTGAGCCATGCTATGTCATAGGTTAAGGGGCCCACCCCACCCCTCGGGTTCAACCGCCGTCGATCTCATCCATGGCCCCGCCACCGATCTCCACTGGCTCATTGTCAACAATTTTCCATCCTACATCACCATCAAGCCCCTTTTGTCATTTCTGAAGGACACGTTCTGCGACGTTGGCTTGGGATCCACATCTTCCAAGTCAGACCTCATCGACAGCGACCACGAGGAAGGCACCCTCTCCGGTTGTTCCAAGGGGAAAGAGCCCATCTACTCTTCCAAGGGTGTTGTAGGGTAGAACCCTAATCGGCCGATATTTCATGAAAGGAGCAGATCCCGCAAAGAACACGAAGAACACGAGGGAAAACACAAGGGGAAACATGAGAGAATCACTAAACCAACAAGAAATAGTCACACATATGCTAGATCCTCGAGTACATAAGAGATCACATGATCCACGGACAACAAAGGACGATACAAAGGTAGCCGATCTTCTCCGTGTGGTGGTCTTGAGGTTCTTCCCGTAAAGGGGACTTGAATCTTCTTGGGGGATCTTCTATGTAGGAGGCGCGATCTCCAAGGAGAAGGTAACCAAGTGGATGAGCAAAGCTCTGACACGAAATATGAGCTAATCCTTTGCTAACCCTAGCTAGAAGGAATAGGAGGTCCATTTATAGTCTTAGTGCAAAAGGGGACGAAGTGGGGGGTACATGGGCTGCGGCCCAACACATAACAACACACAGGCATCGGACGTCCGGGAGTCACCAGTTGTCCGGAGGTTCATGAGGGTCCGGATGTCCGGTGCTCGTCGGACATCCGTAGATTCGGCTCGGATGTGCTTTGGTCGGACGTCCGGTCGGGGTCGGTCGTTCGGAGGGCTTCAGAAATCCGTAGTATCGGCTCGGGTGTGGGTGTGTCGGTCGTCCGGAGAAGGTCGGACATCCGGAGCCTGGAGATCGTCGGACGTCCGGTCTTGGTCGGTCATCCGGAGCCTGTAGATTGCCGGACGTCCGGTCTTGGTCGGTCGTCCGGAGCCTGTAGCTTCTTCCGCATCTCTTTTTCTTCACGTCCATCTTCCTCTTCTGATTCTCCTTACTCCAGCTTCTTCATGGCTAACTCCTTGATACCTAAGTATGCATAATGTCTCTGTTTGACGTAGTAGCCATGTCTCTTGTGCATTTAAGTGAACTTGTGAGAGGAGAGATGTCACCTCGGTTCCGAGAGCTCTTGCACGTGCTCGTGTCATGAGTCCGCTAGGCACTTGGTGAGACGATGGTAGGTCCATGGGGATGACCTTGGGATGCTCCGCATCATCTCCCCTCCCTTGGGCAAGATCCGACCTCAGATCAAATTTTTCATCACCATGGTAGGGCAAGAGGTCCATGACATTGAAGAAGTCTCTCACCTAGTACTTGTCGCGCGGGAGGTTGATCTTGTAAGCGTTGTTGTTGTAGCGGGCAAGCACCTTGAAGGGTCCATCCGCTCGAGGGAGAAGCTTGGACTTGCGTTCGTTGGGGAAGCGGACTTTGCGAAGGTGTAGCCACACAAGATCACCAATGTCGAATACCATGGGTTGTTTGTTGATGTTGAGCTTGGTCGCAAGTCATTGTACTTGGCGCTCGATTGTGTGCCTTGTATCTTCATGCACCTTCTTGAGATGGTTCACACGTGCACTTGCATCCATATTGATGCGCTCTTGTAGTGGTAGAGGAAGGATGCCCAATGGGGACAACGGGTTGAATCCGTAGACGACCTCGAAGGGGGACTTGCCAGTTGTTGAGTGTCTTGCGTGGTTGTAGGCGAACTCGGTGATAGGTAGACACTCCTCCCACTTCTGGATGTTCTTCTTGATGAGCACGCGAAGTAGAGCGGAGAGTGTGCAATTGGTCACCTTCGTTTGGCCGTCGGTTTGTGGATGATACGTCGTGGAGAAGAGTAGCTTGATTCCGAGCTTGGCCCATAGGGTCTTCCAAAAGTAGCTTAGGAACTTGACATCGCGGTCCGAGACGATCGTCTTTGGCACTCCATGTAGATGCAATATCTCCCTACAAAAGAGATTGGCAACATGTGAAGCATCGTCTATCTTGTTGCAAGGAATGAAATGTGCCATCTTAGAGAATCGATCCACAATGACAAATACCGAATCCTTTCCATTTCTAGTCCTAGGCAATCCAAGTACAAAATCCATGATAATTTCTTCCCATGGTTGATATGGGATTGGGAGAGGCATGTAAAGGCCATGGGATTGAGCTTTAGACTTAGCTTTGCGACATGTAGAGCATCGGTTGGTGAAGCGGTTGATGTCGCGAAACATCTTGGGCCAATAGTAGTTCTTGGAGAGCGTAGAGAAAGTCTTGTCGCGTCCAAACTGTCCCATTAGTCCTCCTCCATGAGATTCCTGCAAAAGCAACAAACGAAGAGAAGACTCGGGGATGCAAAGCTTGTTAGCTCTCATAAGATATCCATCTTTGATGTAATAGCGTTCCCAAGATGTATGCGTCAAACATTTGGCATAAGTAGTAGCAAAAGTAGGATCATGCTCATACAAGTCTTTTTATGTGCGCAAAGCCAATGGAATCTAATTCAAGTTGAGTAACAAGCATGCATATGCGGGAAAGAGCATCCACCACAACATTTTCCTTACCATTGATGTACGCGATGACATAAGGAAAAGACTCAATAAATTCACTCCATTTAGCATGACTCTTGTTCAACTTGGTTTGGCCCTTAATGTCCTTGAGCGTTTCATGATCCGTACGAATGATGAATTCATGAGGGCGAAGATAGTGTTCCCATTCATGCAAAACTCGCACTAAAGCATAGAGCTCTTTGTCATAGATGGGGTAATTGAGTTGCGCTCCGGAAAGTTTCTCACTAAAGTAAGTTATGGGGCGCTTCTCTTGCGTTAACACACCTCCTATGCAATTACCACTAGCATCACAATGAATCTCAAAGGGCTTGTCAAAGTTGGATAAAGCAAGCACGGGAGCATGAGTAAGCACATTCTTAAGCTCATTGAAAGCGGTACCTTGGGATGGTCCCCAAACGAAAGGCGCATTCTTCTTGCTCAAAGCATGCAAAGGAGAAGCAATGGTGCTAAAAAAATTCACAAAGCGACGATAGAAACCCACAAGGCCAAGAAAACTTCGCACTTGTTGCAAGTTGGTTGGTTGGGGCCAAGTCCTAATAGCATTGATCTTGGACTCATCAACATGAACACCCTTAGAAGATACAACAAAACCCAAGAAGACGAGCTTATCAACGCCGAAAAGGCAATTTTCCATGTTAGCATAGAGATGCTCATTTTGAAGAGTTTGCAAAATGGTTTGAACATGGGTGACATGATCTTGAAGAGATTTGCCATAAACAAGGATATCATCGAAGTAGACCACAACAAACACACCTATGTAAGGGCAAAAGACATGATTCATAAGATGCATGAAATTACCCGGTGCTTCTGATAGACCCATAGACATGACTAACCACTCATACAACCCAAACTTGGTTTTGAAAGTGGTTTTCCATTCATCACCCTCTTGTATGCGGATTTGATAGTAACCACTTTTAAGATCAATTTTTGAAAAGATAGTGGCACCACTAAGTTCATCAAGCATATCATCGAGGCGTGGAATGGGATACCTATAGCGAACGGTGATAGCATTTATAGGTCTACAATCGGAGCACATGCGAAAGCTACTGTCTCGTTTTGGCACAAGAATGACCGGAACGGCACAAGGACTCAAACTTTCATGCACATGTCCATGGTCTATGAGATGCCTTACTTGCCTATGTATTTCTTTGGTTTCTTCGGGGTTAACGCGGTAGGGAGCTTTGTTCGGAAGAGGTGCTCCGGGGATGAGGTCGATGTGGTGCTCGATGCCTCGTAGTGGAGGTAGTCCCGGAGGTAGCTCTTCGGGGAAAACATCTTGAAATTCCTGCAAAAGAGAAGACAACACTAAAGGTAGAGCGTGAGAGGTGTTAGCTTGTGTTGCATTGTCCTTGCACAAAAGGACAGAGTGTAGGACAATAGATGGGTTCTCACACACTCCTCTTATCTCACTTTTGGTGGCAAATAGAACTAAGTTCTTGTTATCGCTCATCGTGGAGGCACTCGATTTGGGCTTGTGGTGCTCACTCTATTTTGGGTGGTTCGCTCTCTCACTATTCTCTCCACGAGGGGTGGCTTGCTTGTCGGCGACCACTTGGCTTGGAGACATAGGTCGAAGTACATTTTCCTTTCCCTTCATCTTGAAGATGTAGTGGTTCGTTCGGCCGTTGTGGATGACACCTCTATCAAATTGCCATGGGCGTCCAAGAAGAAGGTGGAAAACGGTCATTGGAACGACGTCGCACTCCAAAGTGTCTTCGTAGGCGCCAATTTTGAAGGAGACTTGTACTGGATGCTCGACTTGGATAGTGCCGGAGTCGCTAAGCCATTGAACTTTGTAGGGATGTGGATGCTTCGTCTTGGGCAATTGGAGCTTGGAGCAAAGTTCTTCACTTGTGAGGTTATGACAACTCCCTCCATCGATGATGACCTTGACGGATCTTCCATTGATGCCGGCCTTGGTGTGGAATATGTGGCATCTTTGGTCTTCTTCTTGTTGATGTTGAAGAGTCAAGACCTTGGAGACAACGAGAGCGGGACTTGAATCTTCATCACAAATGACTTGTTCTGTGTCTTCTTCATTCACTTGCCGATGTATGGCCGCTTGCTCAAGGGCTTCCATTTCTCCTTCACTCATTGAGTCATAAGTGTCGTCGTCGTTGAGGATCATGGTCCGCTTGTTGGTACACTCATAGGACTTGTGGCCTCGGCCTCCGCATGTGAAGCATTTGAAGGAACTCGTCTTGACGGTCTCATTGGTTGGGGTAGATGATGATGAAGCTCTCGGCTTGAAGTTGCTCATTGTAGGAGGATGACTTGGAGTTGAAGAAGCTTTCTTGGAACTTGCCTTCTCGATGTTGCTTGTAGAAGCCTTGGTAGACGGAGTTGGAGTCGTTGAAGCTTGGGTGTAGGAGAAGCCGTATGACTTGGATGAGAACTTGGCATACTTGTAATCATCTTGCACTTGACGTTCCGCTTTGGTAGCTTGATGCACTAGCTCGATGAGGTTCGAGTATGGTTGGAAGTTGGCCATCATCTTGATAGGATGGTTGAGTCCATTCAAGAAACGTGCCATAGTTTGCTCATCATCTTCCGTGACGTTGGCTCTTATCATGGCAATCTCCATTTCCTTGTAATATTCTTCAATGCTCTTGGTTCCACTACAAAAAAATAAACTTCCGTGATGATACGTGTTTGTCACAGTAAGCCGTGTTTTCTGTCATGCATGTACATCCATGAAAAATTTATGATAGAATCAAGATAGTCATACTTGTGCTGTTGTAGAAGTGTTCCATGACATTGCCAAAATTATCATCACGGAAGTGTCCACTTCCATGATGATAAATCGCGCGTCACAGAAGTGCTTTTGTCAAGGGTGACCGACACGTGGCATCCACCGTAACGGAACGCCGTTAAGCTATCAGGTCGGATTTTGGATCCGATAACCCGTTAACAGCCACAACAAGTGCTGATTTTCCATGTGTAAAATTCTCATTGGCTGACGGATCCACGCGTCAGCTCCACGTTGGCACAGGTGTCACTCATCCAATGGTCGAGATGGGCCTATGATATGTTGACACATGGACCGGCCCAAAAGTGGCCCATAAAGATTAAATGGGTCGGCCCAACCGAAGGCCCATAAGATTTAGCAGACCATAATGGGCCAGCCCAGCTAAAGGCCCACAAAATTTAGCGGATCATAATGGGCCGGCCGAGCTAAAGGCCCACACGATTTTGCAGACCATAATGGGTCGGTCCAGCTAAAGGCTCACAAGATTTTGCGGACCACAATGGGCCGGCCCAGCTAAAGGCCCACAAAATTATGCCGACCATAATGGGCCGGCCCAGCTAAATGCCCAACATTCTCTGTCAAATCGGCCCGTCAACGGCCTGTCCTAAACTTGTCATCAACACGGCCTATGGTCACTCCTGGCCCGTTAACAGTCCGCTAAGTAATTGGGCCGAATTATGGCCCGGTGTATTTCCGGCCTATTAAAGGTTCAGCTTCATTTGGGCCCATTTACAGGCCATCAAAACTTTCGGCCCATAAATGACCGTGAAGGATTTTGTGTCATATTCGGCCATGCCTGACATTCGGCCTGTTAGAGGCCCACTATAGCTTTGGGCCACTTTCGGCCTGTTGTCTTTTTCGGCCTGTTGTCTTTTTCGGCCTGTTAATGCCGGACGTAAACCATGGGCCATATGTGGCCCAACGTCATATTGGGCCCAGTAACGGCCCATATAAAAATGACGATAATCTAGCCCGACCGAAGTTCCGGCCTGTTAAAGGCCCGTGTATTAGGTCGGCGCATTTACGGCCCGTCCGAATTTCGGCCTGTTAAAGTCCAGTGGGTTATTTGGCACAATCAGGGCCCAATCTCACTTTCGGTCTATTAAAGACCAATGTATTTTATGCGCTCGAGATATTTACACCTGTAAATGGCCTATTTTTACTGAGGGCCCAAATTATGTTTAGGCATGTAAAAGGCCCACTATGGGCACAGGCCTACCAGAAAAATATGAAAGCCTATACTCATTTAGGCCCAGATATTTTTAGTGGGCTACATGCCAATTTCGGCCCGTAATTGTTTTTAGCCCAATTGGAATGGGCCCGACGAATGTTGGCATGTTGGGCTCCTACGAAGGTTTCGGCCGAATACATTACTAAGATAAACCTACACTATACAAAAATAGCGTCGTAATTACTGCAGCCTGAGGCAACATCATAAATGTTGTATCACAACAAAATAAATTCCAACCATACAACAAAAGGCCTGTTGGCATAAAGTTTATAGTCCTTCCAGATAAAAGCACCATCAGATGTATAGAAGCACAGATCATTTGACCTGAGTGCTAATGTTTCAGGCTATAGAATCTGATGGAGCAGCACGATCTCCACCTTTTTTCCGCCCTTGCTCTTGAACAACAAAGCGAATGTCTGATAGTCTGGTTTCAAAACCATTCATATCTTGAGGACATTTCTCAACCACTATTCTTGTTTCCGAAACAACGTCCATTAGGGATTGGACTTGTGTCTGGAGCATAGATATATCACTCTGTCTAGTAGGAAGATTTTGTTCAGTAGGCGATTTGGATGAGGTTACCTTGACAACCAACCCAGAATTACGCAGGAAGGTGCTTTTTGCACTGTTAGTGGAGAGATACTGACGCACTGCAGCAAGAGGTGACATTGTGCATGTAGTAGCCTCGTCACCTTCAGGTGGTTGTGGTTGTTCAATCATTTGTTCCATAGCTTCCTAAAAGTTTGAACTTGTAGATTAGTGTACCAGATAAGTTACTAATGAGACAAAAACAAACAAAGTAGGTTAAACGTTTATACATAACTTATTTTGGTGAACTACTGTAATACATTAGCATGTATTGTAGTGCCAACTACATAATAAAATCACTTTCGGAACATATGTCCATGTAGCATGCCTACTGTATTGTCTATTTCCTCACATTTGTTGACATCTAAGGATAAAGAGACATGGTTTAAAGTAGGATGAACATAGTATGACATCATTCATATCATGGGCAAATAGATATAAAACAAACAGGCTATTTTATCATTGTGTGCGCACGTGAACATAACAACTAGATTACAGATCAAGACCAAAAGAATATCCTTCATCTCTTTCAAACCATGTAAGGTGAAATGATATGTTAAGACAACTGTGAATAAAAGTGAGCAGAGTAACTGACATTGGCTGCAAACCAAGTAGTTAAATGAACACATAACAGTACCAATCAGTTCAAGGCAGGAGGAGTAAGGACTTACAACAGCGGCTTGAACTGGTGTGCTCATGCCCTTCATCTTGCTGGTGTGGCAATCCTTGAAGATTTGCACTGCATTCGGTTCAGGTTCTTTTTGGTCCGCACGGGATTTCCTCTGTATTTGGAACAAGTCAATATAGATACGATAATATGGCACAAAAAAAGAAGGAAGTAGAAGCTATTTACAAGAGCCTCACAGTGTGCAATATAGCTACGAGATCCTGTGGTCTGTTGGAATTTCACTTTAGAACGGTTGGTTTTGTTCTTCAAACAGTTAGCCTAGAAGAAGATACACTTGTAAGGCACTTACATAAATACAAGTTCAATATGTGGTCTGATCAAATACATATAGCCTACCTGATACTTTGGATCAGACCAGTGTTTAACGAGGGTTGTCCAGTCTTCATCTATAATATATTCCACTGTAGATGTTTGGGCGATTTCATTGTTAGCCTTGCCTTCAAAGTGAGATTTTCTAAGGTGGTACCGATACTGTCGCAGAGCAGACTGAAAAACATGAGTGCATGCTTGTCTAGTTGCATCATCTTTCGGATCCAACTTGAACCTCATCTGTTGAAAAAAGAATGTGAGTCTTATTAGGAGGAAGCTAGAAAGTATGGGAAAGAGCAAGACAATATTACTAATTGCGATGAATAACATTACTTACGGATAAATGGTCAAGGAAGGTGTTAAACTGGGTATTGTCTTACTCATTCCTATACTGGATCCATGTTGGGAGGATATATGCATGACACCTAACAGCAACGGCTGCCTCTGATACAAACTTGGCTGACTCTATAGCATCACGTGGCCTTTTTAAACCTGCCTCAAAATGGATCTCCATTCTTCCTCCTTTAGATTTTGTTAATCTGTCAAGCATTATCCTTGATGTTTGTTTCCGCTTGCGCCGTGGTTCTAGTTCAACAACGAATATGGAAAGTGTTAGTGTACATCAAACTATGAGAGTACATATAAAGGAGCATGCAACTGCAACTTGACTCGGTCAGGTACCGTCTTGGTGCTGATGCTCATGAGGTTCATCTGATCTTGCCAAGTCCTGTTGTGTCAGCAGTGCTTCGGAAGTAGTGTTAGGTGTGAAGGCAGCTTGGGAACTGGCCAGTTCCGGAGCAAACGAACGAGTAATTGGTTGAGATGCTGGTACAGTTGGAGCGGATGCTGCAGCTGGTGGAGCAGGTGATACTGTGTTTGTAGATTTAGCTGGTGGACTTGGACCTTCTACTGCACTATAAGTACCAGCAGAATCTCGACGCAGCACCTTTTCCGTTTCACCCGACGAGTAACAACACTCCCTACTATATTATTTTCCTTGCTCTTTTTTGACTTTGCCATGTCAAGCTGTACCCACAACACAAAAGAATAAAATCACTCTTCAGAACTCATTGATGCATGATACAGACAAGCAATACTTTGATGTAAGACAACCGTATGAGGATGGAATATGTAAGAAAAACAGGACGGCGTGACATATTCACAGCTACGATGTGCAAACTAAGCAAAAGGATTTTCAAGAAAATAGAAGTAATGCAAGCCAGACAGCATCTGAAAGATGCAACCAATATTACTATGCCAAGTTAAAAGTGTCTTGTCATAACTGGCAATTCGAAAAATTAGAAGCAGTATAACATAGAAATCAATGCAAGATGCAACCACTATCAAACTGCCATGTTAAAAGCGTCCAATCATGAGTGACTGATGCGGGATACACAACAACAGTACTTTGATGTAAGAACATGGTATGATAGATAGATGAAGTGTATTCTAGACACAGAAAGCCATGTCATATGCACATGTATAACGTATAAACTCAGCAGGTGCAATTTAATCAGAATAGAAGAAATACAGGCTAGACAACATATGCAACATGAAACCAATTATCACACTGTCAACTTAGAGCAAGCACCTGTGATGGTGGAGTACGGGAGATGAACTCATCATGTAGACTTGGGACTTCAACTTAATTAGAAGTAGCAGTGGCAAATCTAGAGAGCCTCTGTTTACGTCGGTGCGGAGGACCACCAACATCCCCTAAATTACTCTTTTCCTTCCTATTTTCTGATATTGCCTTATGAAGTCAAAACAACAACAAGATGAATAAAATTAGCTCTGCATAACTGGTTGATGCATGATACACACAAACACTACTTTGATGTAAGGCAAGCGCAAGATAGGAGGATGGATTATACACAAAAAATACAGCGTTTCATATTCACACGTACGATAGGAGGATGGAATATGTATGAAAAAATAGTAAGCGGAAGGCATTTCAACAAAATTAGAAGAAATGAAAGCTAGGCACCATATGAACATGCAACCAATATCACTCTATCAGGTAAAAAGTGTCTCGTCGTAAGTGCCATTTCAAGAAATTAGAAGCAGTACAAGCTAGAAGACAATGCAAGATGCAACCTACATCACAGTCCCAAGTTAAATGTGTCTTATGGGTAAGTGATCGTTGCAGGTATAAGTTGTAAGCTACGCAGATGCAATTCAACATAATCAGAAGCAATACAAACTAGACATAATACGGAAAACACAACCACGTATAACAGTTCCAAGTAAGAGCAAGCACCTGTGATGGTGGGGTAGGGGAGATGTGCTCATCATGCACACGTATGTTCTAGAAACAGGAACACGTGTCATATTCACAAGCATTATGTGTAAACTAAGCAGATGCAATTCAAGTTAGAAGCAATACAAGCTAGACATCATACGCAACATGCAACCACATATAATAGTGTCAAGTTAGAGCAAGCACCTGTGATGGTGGAGTGGGGGAGATGTGCTCATCATCTAAACAGCTACGTTGACTGTCCAGCCTTGTGTTGTCTTGAGAACCTTGTTGGGAGGATGGAGGAGTAGAATCTGTAGATACCCCCTGTTTGAGTTGCTCCGAAGGACCACCATCATCCACTGCCGAACTAATTTCCTTCAGCTGTAATGATTTTGCATTGTGAAGTGAAACCGATAAGAAAAAGGAATAAAATTCGCTCTTTAGAACTCATTCATGCATGATACTGACGAACACTACTCGGATGAAAGGCAAACACATGATGCGAGGATGGAATATGTATGAAAAACAGGATGGTGTGACATATTCACACCTATGATGTGGTAACTAAGAAGAAGGCATTTCAACAAATTAGAAGCACTGCAAGCTAGACACCATATGAAAGATGCAACCAATATCACTCTGCCAAGTTCAAACTGTATGGCGTTTCAACAAATTAGAAGCAGTACATGCTAGAAATCATATGCAAGACACAACCAATATCACAGTGGCGACATAAAGGTGCCTTATCATAAGATATAGTATGTACCAAAAATAGAAAAGCATGCCATATTCACATGTATCATGTGTAAGCTAAGCAGATGCAGTTTACACTAATTAGGAGCAATATGAGCTAGACACCATATGCAACATGCAACCAGATATCACACTGCCAAGTTAGAGCAAGCACCTTGGATGGTGGAGTAGGGGAGCGGAGACTTGGACCTTGTAATGCACTATCAGTACAAGGAGAATCAGTACAGATGCTCCATTTACGTTGCTGCAGAGGACCACCATCATCGCCTTCCTTACTCTTTTCCTTCCTCTTTCTTGATTTTGCCTTGTCAAGTCAAACCCACAAGAAAAGGGAATAAAATTTGCTCTTCAGAACTCATTGATGCATGATACTGACGAACACTACTTTCATGTAAGACGAACACTACATATCACACTGCCAAGTAAGAGCAAGCACCTGCGATGGTGGTGTGGGGGAATTGCGGTGATCAACTAGAGAGCTACATTGACTATCTTCATTTAGCCTTGCTGTTTCTTGAGAATCATGTGGGGAGGATGACACTGCACTCTTTAAACGAGTATGGCGTCTCACAGAAACCCTCCCGGGTGACTGTCTCATCATAAGTGATTGACGAGGGATACAAAAGAGCATTAGTTTGATGTACGAACATGGTTAATAGACATATGTAGTATGTATCAAAAATAGGAAGGCATGTCATTATCAAAGGTATAATGTGTAAAGTAAGCAGATGCAATTTAACCAAATTGGAAGCAATACAAGCTAGACACCATATGCAACATGCAACCACATTTGACAGCGCGAAGTTAAAGCAAGCACCTGGGATGGTTGTGTGTGGCAATTGAGATCATCAACTGCAGAGCTAAGTTTACTGTCTCCAACTGCTGACACTGCACCCATTAGAGTGCTGGAACGCTTAGTGCTTATCTTCGAATTACATTGGAGCGACTTCTGTCTTTTCTTTTCTGCATTCATCAACACTGCGTCAGAGTCTGAAATACCCATGCATAAAAAACAATAGTGTGAGTATGGGTGAAGTGTGTGCACAATTAGTACAGTGTAAAGGTAGCAGATAGCAGGTCCGTGAGAAATAAATGACGGGAGACATATGATAGCTCTACAACATGCATGCCACACTAAATTACTACAGAATTCTATTAAAATAACAGTCGACTGAAAGCAAATAGGTCAGTCCATTTTTTCTGCACCGTCCGATGTACAAAGAACGGGCAGATCGCCTTCATCTACCTCCAACGAATCAGTGTTGACGATCTTCCTCGAAACGCCAGCGACCACCGGCCCAGTATTCCTCCCCTACCTGCGCCCTCCCCTCGACCTCACCGCATCGCCGTGCTTGGCACCGCCCCCCGGGCCATCCATTCAAGCCCCGCCGACCTCTAGATCGGGCGCAAGCAGCTCCTACGCCCCACACCCCTATGATAGACACCGATGCGCCGCTTCCCTGGGGAACAGGCAGATTAGGTGCTCCGCGCGCCTAAGCGGGTGCTGCTTCTTTTAATTGCGGTTCGACTGACCCTTAATTGAAATCCAGGTGGGCTACTGACCTCTAGCAAAGGTGAAATAGTAAAAGGGAGGAAACCTTGTGCATTTAGTATCACGAAGAAGATGCAGTAAGAAGCACTCAACTAGTTTCTTTCGTGGGATGAATACGGTGTGAGCGGAGACATAAGATTTGCACGAATAAGGGAAGAGGAGTACCTCTTTCTACTGGTAGTCCTGTGTCCTCCTTCTATTTTTCTGATGATCTTCTTGTTGTTCGCCGGAAACCAGAAGTTGTGGAGGACGGTGCAGCCTTGGACGAACCCATGGCCAAGTTGTTGAGTGTGATGCGGTGGTCGTCTGTCGGCGGCGGGGAAGCAGATCCGAGGCGGCGAACGACGGCGTAGCGGGAACAGCTCCGGTGCGATGGACGGTTGCGACAATGGAGCCGCAGCAATGAGGCGCAGGACGGCATGGTCAGAGTGGTTCTGGTACGGCACACGTCGGCGTCAGCGTTGTGGAGGCAGCTCTGCCTCAACTTCAGCTGCTAAGTCCTTGAGGGCATTGCGGTTGCGGTTGTGTTGGACGACGATGTCGGGGTACCGGCTCCGGCGTGATGGAGGAGGCCGGCGGTGGATTGGCCGCTATGGGGTAGAGGACGGAGGAGGCTGGGGTTTCGCGGTCGGTGGAGAGGGCGTTTTCGCGCCCACGAAGTATGAATGGGGAAATTGAGGGAGGCGGGGAACTAAGGGGGAACAATGTTTCGGTTTGAGACGCGCTTGTTTGAAATTTGGGGAAAGTTACAAATTTCCCCCCATCTAAAATTTTGGACATATTGCGGGTTGGGGGTAGGACAGTCATGTCAGGTGTCCCAAACGTGGGCGGGATAGATTTCGGCCGAGCGCATGGGTAGGCGCCCACGGTGTATGAATGCTTCTCTGGTGTCTTGGTGAAGTTACAAACCTACCCCGGTTTAGACCTTTGGACATCGGGCCGGTAGGCTACACGGGCCAGAGTCAGGATAGTAATTTCCTACCACCAAAACATTAGTCTCGCGTGGTTTCGGGTGACCAGAGGCCTATTTGGCGCTTCGTTCAATATTTGGGAGCAGAAGCATTAGGCCTCCTTTGGTTTGTAGGATTTTTGTAGGAATTCTATAGGATAGGATTTGCAAAGGAAAAATTACGTTGAAGCCCTTTGGTTTGTAGGAATGGATTCCTATTCCTATGTAGGATAGGAATCAATCCTTCACGTTTTGGAGGAAAAAAACATTAGCCTAGACTCAATGGAAAAAATCCTATCCTATGCACCAAATGACATCTCTTTCTCTATAGAAATTGACATGCATGTCATCTCACTTCCTATGATTTTCCTATTCCTATAAAATTCCTATCCCATGAACCAAAGAAGGCCTTAATGTTTTCAGTTCTCTTGAATTGAAATTTCAGGATTTGTCAAACTTCACAAATCTTTACTCTTGAAAATCCTAAAGCTACGATTATTTTGGAATGGAGGGGGTACATTTGAATATACATTGTACACGAGTATATATTAAAAAATATGCAACTTACCTCAGTTCATGCATGGTTCCAGATATAATCTCCTTGGTTGCAAAAAAAAGTTAGATATGCGTATGAATATATATAGCATGTTCAAACTCACAACAAAGATCGATGCCCCCTTTTACATCTGATTTACAAATGCCATTATCTCGGGTTCAAATAGATGAATTCACTTCCTATGAATTCGAATCTTCGAAACCCCCTTTATGTTGAATTCGACATGTATTCTATTTTCTAACTAGCAATTTGGAATGTATCCATGCAAGTGACAAATGTATAAAGTGCTTCACACTAACAACATGGAGTGCACTAATTAATGTTTATATATGAATTGCAAAAGCATCCATTGCCTATATTTCAAACCGCTCTCACTCTATGGATCGATAATATGAAATAAACACATGCACATGCTAGAATTCAATTGCAGTTGAAGAAAGAGCCTACTCCTGGTACTGTATATTAGTGATAGGGGTGTGTACAAACTACACGTGAATACCGGGCATTGTGCGTGTGTGTATACTATCGACGAACTAGCCCCCAAGCTTGTATAACATACTAAGGGCCTAGGGTTACAAATCATATATAGTCAGCTTATCACCAGTGGGGATAGAGTCCTCCACGACTCTGGTAGCTTCGTGTTGTACGCCGAGTCCTCCACATGGGTCTTCGTATAACACGTCTCGGTCCAACCTATATGTGGCGCGGGATGGAACCGACCCATGAGTCTTCATGTTGACCCACCACAACTAGAAATGATGTGCCCACCACACCACACATGCAATGGGCCACTAAGAAAATAAGCATATACAATAGTACAACAGTTTCTAGCTCACAATACGTCTCCATATTTTTTGATGACACTAACGGACTTTGCATTTGATGCGTGCTCCGTATTTTGTTGACGACACTTACAGTCGTTGTATTTGAAGCGAAAGCACGATATGGTCACTGGACTTCAGAATAAGCTCATCACGGTCACCACATACATTTTGTCGTGCTAACGAACATGTGGTTGGATGGTTAGAGGACAGTGGTTTCTCGAGCCCACCAAGGTTAAAGTCCCGGTGCTCGCACTTATCTTGTGTTAATTTCAGTATTTTCTAGCAGCGTACGTTCAGTGGGAGGAGACGTTCCACTCGACTACGAGGCACCTATGGTGACTTCGTAAAATCTCAAGATCATATATGCTGGCCCACTCTCTCGAAGGTGCTCATAGGGGTAGGGTTCACGTGTGTGCGCTTATAGCGGTGAGTGCTTGCGCGTATATATGAGCCCTTGCGTCTGTACCGTGTTAAACAAATACATATCATGATTATACGGTCACTGGTTCACCCGTACAACTCCGTATTTTGTTGATGACACAATCAATTGACCAGTCAAACGTTCCACGCGACGCAACTAGTGTTGCACCATCGGGGCGCGTAACCATGGGACCCACCTGTCAGCCCGTATATGAAAGAAAGAAATGGTAGTTTGAGTCTGTACTGTGTTAATAAAATAGGAGTACATTTTAGGGTGATCATACGGTCACTGGCTCACCATACAGCTCCGTAATTTGTTGATAACACGATCAATTGACCAATCAAACGGTCCACATTCAGCAGCGCACATTACCATAGGGCCCACCCGTCAGCGCGTATATGAAGGACAGAAATGGTAATAAATTAGTGGTCGGTGGGTATTCGAAGTCGTGAGACCTCTGGTTGGCAGTCACCGGCGGTTGGGGGCGTTCATTGGGCGGTGGGGTGGGGATCCCTGGAGAAAAATCTCGGCGGGGAGGGGGGGCTAGAGGGATGGCCGGTGCGGTGGCGGACCGGCGGTGGGGAGTGGTTTCGGGGAGGGCGGGCCGGCCGCGGGCGGCGGGGGCTGGCGGTTCGGCCGGTGGTCGCTGGCGGCTCAGGGGGGGTGGAGTTTGATGATAAACGGGAGGCCCTTGATTTCGTATCCAACAGCTGGAAAATCTAATGACCAGAGATGAAAAAGTCAGTCGACTGACGTGTAGCCTCACCCCGCACGTACACATGCACACATGCAAGACACGCACGCATGTAGGCGTGCAACACTGACACGTACACACGCACGCATGCTAGCATGCAACACTGACACGTACACATGCACTCATGAACACACGCACGTATGCACCCATGCATGCAACACTGAAATGTACCCTTGCACACACGCAACACTCGCATGCCTGCATGCACACAGCACACGACACAAGACACACGTTCAACCTATACGTGCATGCACCCTTTGTTAAGGACATGGATTGTTACGGGTATTAATCAATCTTATCTGTGATAAGCAGAACATTGATGTTTGCAGCGGTCTTTATGAATCACAACATATCGAACGGGCTATCAACATAGTAGGCTTATCTACATGAAAAAGATGACGTGACACTCAATGAACAATCATCGGTTTATGAAATGCCCGCTTCTGACTGCCCTGGCCCACCAAAGGTTCCTCTGCTGTGTGCTGCCTGCGTTGGGTCACTGACATGCATGCCATGCACCCAAAGAGCCCACATGTCAGTGGAATGACGGCGCGGTGTCCTAGGTCAGAGTCGAGGGCGCCACTCGCGGCACGCCCGGCTGAACACGCCTCCGTGCCGCATTCAAACGCCTCCATGAAACTCGCCCGTGTGGAAGCCGAGAAACCCACTCTGGACACACGTCCGTTCATGACCAGGCCGCTCCCCTATCTCCTCCACCATTTTGTCCACTCTTACAATGTCTTACGAAGAGTAGTTATTCCGCATCCAAGCCGACTGGGTAGCCCGCCGGATACGAGCTATGCAGCTCGCTGATCCACCTCCCTCCCCTCGCCCGACGGAGCCAGTTGCCACCCCAAGCTGTGGAATTTTTCCATGTGTTGTTTTCATGGACTAGCAAGATGCCCGTGCATTGCACGAAACATCAAGATGCATTTTTTTACAAACTCTCGGATGCATGCAAGGGATAATTAATGTCCTCCTTTGCTAGTACCACGAGGCAAACACCATTAATATTGCATTGATTAGTGTTAGTGGCCTTGTATATCTGCAAATTGTAATTTTGATAGTGGCCCCTTGTATATAAAAATGGAGGGAGAAAGATGAGAGATAAGGTGAGGAGGAGTGGGGCGTGGTGGTGACTGGTGGTCGGACTGGGCGGAGGCATGGGGATGGACGGCGCATTAAGTCTAGGTTTGTATCTCTCTCACACACACCCATGTAGGTGGGGGACGTGCACGAAGAGAAGAGGTGCACGCACGGCGCACGTACTCCCGTCTCTTTCCCAACCACACCCACGCGGGTACACGGTGGAGCTCATTTCTATACGAAAAAGGCAGCCCACGTGGTAATTTGGCACGTGTACTAGTTGTCCACTTGGTGGCGGGAGGATCGTCTACCACGGGTGAACAAACAAATTGCGACTTGACACGTTATGTTAAATTAAAAAAAGAGGCAAACCATGTGGGGCCTACCTTAGAGGCAAGGCTCTATACACTGGAGTACTTTTGATGTGTCCCGTCAACTCGCAAAACGTGGAGAAGCTTGCTTAGTACGCCGTCTCCCCCGCCCACGGGCGCGGTGGCTCATAGGATGAGGTGAAGCTTGCTTACTACGCCTTACGCCCGCTCCCTCGCCCACGCACGCGGTGGCTCGCAGCACGAGGAGAAAATTTTACTACTCCCTCCGTTTACTCCTCGTCCCTACCTTGGTTAGTACACCCTCCATTTACTTATACAGGGCCACTATAAAAAATACATTTTGCATCTATACAAGGCCACAAATAGTAATCGAGACAAAAGTTACTACTCCCTCCTTTCCAGTTTATGGCTCAATTTCAAAATCTCTCCAACCAAGGTAGATGGTGAGTGGTCGAATTAATTTCATATTTTGCACAAGTAATTAGTATGCTCGTTTTTCTCAAGAAGTTATGTTTACCGAGGCACTAATTAGAACGAATGCATGAATGACCACTAAATTTCCATGAACTTGTACATGCATTGGTTAGTTTCCTCTTGACACTGCTTGCGTCGGGTGATCTAACGCACCTCAAAATCCAACATGTAATGGTACTACTACTAGTATAGTAGAATTGAGACTTATCAAACGGAAAAACGAATTTTTTTAGATGAGCCATATAAACCCTAGTGGGTACGTACTCCGTAAAAACAGATTTTTCCAAAACTAAGTCGCTCCCTTTCATGAATTCTGTAGTATACTCCTCCGTCGATGCTCCCTTTCATGAATTATGTACTTCCTGTCGCTGACATGTGGGACATATAGCAACCGGGTCGACGTGTCTAGCACCAAATAATAGTGCAGAACAGCAGGGGGGACGCACCCCACTCATACCTGCCCAGTAGTAGTAATGAGCAATGAGACGTCAAATCACAATGCCGCACTTTCCCAGACGGACGAAGCAGCCATTATTTCACACTTCGGTTTGCCATCATCTCAAACCACGTACTAGTATTGCTTCTGCCTCAAGAGGGACACGCGCATCGCCTTGGTACATCATGACACATGGGACCACATGACAGGCCATGCTCCCCTGCCGATCGCTCGGTAAAATCACCTCATTTTTACTATACTTCCTCCATATCGGTTTACTACATGGCATGCACGTTGTTCTAGGTTGAGAATTTAACTGGCTATATATGTGATGAACCGTACTCTAGCTTTTTTAAAAACGTATACTTTTGTACAGTAGTACTATCGATGGATTGCGCCATGGAGCAAAAATTGAAATTAAAAAAAGGTGTTACATATAGAGAGCGCTCGTCGCCAAATTATGCATATAGTACTATTAAAAAGGCTAGTCACAATAATGGTGTCCAGCACAACACACCCCTCAAATAAAACTAAGAGGGTGCTTGGATACGTTTTAGTCCCATGACTAAAAGTAGTGGCACTAAAACATGCTAGCCTCATCCATGCTTGGATCCAAATACTAAAAAGGCTAAAATCAAGTTAATGAGCATTTATTATCCTCCAAACCCTCCAATCCAGTACTCGCATGTGTTAAAGGAGAGGAGTTAAATGAGTAGAGAGAGGACTAATCCACATTTTAGTAGGGGTACCCCTGACTAAAAAAAATTAGCCTTAAGACTAGTTTTAGCCCCTCTTTAGTCAGGGGTGCTTGGAACTTTAGCCTCTTAAAGAGACTAATTTTAGTCAGACTAAAATAAGTCCCTTGGATCCAAGCACCCTCTAAGCATCCTAGAATTCTTTGACAAAACTAAGCACCCTGAAATCATTTGACAACTAAACTGCTGGCTATATGATGTTGGCCATATATATTGTACGTATATAATGTGAAGAAACGAGTGGTAGTACTATACCAACTAAAAGATGAAATGTAAGAAATACTAGTATGTACGTACTGAAGAGTTAAAGTAACGAGAAGAAACATAACATAGTTCTGCTGGGGGCTCAGCACAACACACCCCTCAAATTGAATTAACCACACCTGAAATTAAACTTTGCAACTATTTCGGTAGACACTGCATTATAACCACCATGAGCAACGACACTGCCACCTTACTCGAAGTCCTCGTCCACGTCCTCAACTTCGTCCTTGTCCATCTTCCTCTTGGCCGATACTTCTTTGCTTGAACCGCACACTTGGCTGTTGCTCTTCATCCAACCCTTGTAGATATTGAAGCAAAGGTAGCCATCCATTGCAGCGTAGTGGATGTGGTCTATATCTAGTACATTCTGCTGCCATGCATGAAGATGAAACATGTAATGAGGTTTCTCCAGTTTACCGTACGAAGGATGAACCATGGCTCCTGCCAAGGTCGGCATTGAAGGTTGACGAGAGGACACTAGCCGATTCTTCTGGAGGTCGAAGGTGTTGCCTATAATGAGGCCTATCCGACGCAGGACTTCTTTGTCGTTACCAAAGTCTACAGTAACAAATTTCACTGTTTTGTCCTTGAGGAAGTTTTAAAATCCTGGCACTCAACGTCGGCATGGCATATATGGTAGACCAAGCAAAGGTTATGTACGAAAACCTGGATCACGGCGGGCTTCTTCCTCTCTTCGTCCTTTAGATCCTTTTCTCGTCCCAAGACTATGGTGTACTCAACATCTAGCCCAGCGACCCACTCATCATCTGAGTTTTCAAACATGCGGCTGAAGCGAGAAAGGCATCCTTTCATTGTCGCGGAAGAACGGGTGTAGATGACGTCGAACTCATCGCCGGTGATGGTTCTAACCTTGTACTCACCGCCGATCGTGGAGATTTGGGACGCCATGGATTTGGGAGGAGGGTTAGGATTAGTGGAACTGCCGTAATGTGAATGGGCAGGACGACTAGGAGCGAACCACCGTAGTATTGAAGGACGTGCGGGGACGAGTAGGACCGAACTACCAGCGTGCGAACGGCAGGGTAGTGGCTTTCCATTCTCCCATGATACGGGCTTCCGAGAGCCCTTGGATCTGAGATCGAACGGTTGCATGGCGTGATTCTAGACCTATGGGTGAATATCCTATCCTGGAGGGTTATTCTGCAAATTTTCAGCAACTTAGCATGCGACCGTTTGATCTCATATCCAAGGGCTGCCAGCAGCCTATATCATGGTCGCGCCTACCACGACTGTCGCGTCGCTCGCGCGGTCGCGCCCTTGGAGATTTAACATGGTGCGTTAGGCTATCTGATGTTGGCATGTCATACATAGTCATCACTTAGTCACTCATACTACAACAAGGTTGGCTATAAGTGTATTTTTTTTACTCCTCTCTATCTCTTTCTTCGTACTCAAGGAAGAAACGGTGCTAAGCGCATATATTTATTGCATTTGCCAAGAAGCGACCTCTTCCAATGAAATGGTGTTGCTAAGTTTGCTTCATTTAATTAGCTATAGACTCAAAATTGTCTTTTCACCTAGGTACACGCGCTTAGCACCGTTTCTTCCTTGGGTCACCAAACTAGTCTCTCTCTTCTTGATTAACTTGCCACATCAGACTTTATGCCTATGTGGCAAGCTTAAGCACCTGTAGGAGTAAGTAAAAGTAAGTACAATAGTGCACTTTACATGGCATTTTTGCATATGTGGAGGAAAGAGAGGCAAGGAAAAAGTGGAGAAGTGGGCTCTCATGCAAGAGCCAGCCTCTACTACATGGTGGAGCATTGGGAGAGGCACCTGTATGGAGGTGGTCAGGAATCTGGGAGACTCACGCCGGTCGTAGCGCCGCAGTTAAAATGATAATGGCAAGTCAAATCACGAGGCCCCACTTGTCCAGCAGTAACTTGCTGTCAAATCACACAGCCCTACGTTTGCAGCAGCCTACTCCCTCGTCTTCTCGCATCTCTGTCGAACCGACTAGGCGGAACTGCCCCGCCGCCTACCGCGTAGGAAAAGCCCCGCCCTCAGATTTTAAATACAACTTCACCCGCTTAAGAATCCAATGATATACTTTTTGTGACATAGTAACTCATATTTAGTTAGTCAAATGGATGACCTAGAACTACGTGCAGGCCCTATAAACCGAGACGCCTAAAAATAAAAAAACCAAGATGGAGAGGGTAGTTCAGCACATATCTTTTTAGATCAATATAGTCGGGATTCACCAAGGAGCAAAACCAAGTGGTAGGCTGCTCCTGTCGTGTTGGCGTAGCAACTCAAGCAGGGTCAGTCTGCACACGAAATGGTGACACACTTAGCAGGACCCCTTTGGCCGACATGTGGCTCATCCACCGTCTTGTTCCACATGCGATGCATCAAATTACACTTCGGAGCAGCGATTGGAATTGGAGGCACCCGGTCATAGCGCCGTAGTAGTAGAAAATGAGCGACGAGGGGTCAAATCACAAAGCCCCACCTTTCCCGCATTAAGCTAGACGGACGAAGCATCCATCATTCCACTCTAGGGCGCAAGAGCATGAAGAAAAGAGAAAACAATGATGCGTGCGGCAGCTACCTAGGGCACCCTAGGGTAGGGGTCTCCACTACAGATCCTTTTTTTTGAAAGCGCCTCCACTACAAATTGGCTTCTCCTTCGTCCTCTTGAAGAAAACCGATGATGAGTGCGGCGGTAGGGTTTGTAGGAGTACTACAGCGTGCAGGGCCACGTCATAGTAAACGGGTTCGAGCCGAAGCCTTAAATATGTGTGGGCCGCTTGGTTTTACGAGAACGAGGCAGCATTTTGGGTTCGGGGACCAGTGGAGATATAGTACGTACAAAAAATTGTGGACGTAGGTTCGACCAAAAGGCAATGATGCATGGGCCCTGCATTTTGATATACCCGGGGCCGCGTGAAGTTTGCTACTCTACTCAAAACTAGTAAGGTACACATGTATTGAACGCATGAGATTTTGAAACCAAATTATGAATAAATACACACTATAGGATGTAAAGCTTTGAGTCATATATGCATGATGTAGATGTTCGTTTAGTTCTTATAGTTCATCTCATTCAAAATCAATAAGTTTTATAAAAATGTTAAGATTCATGGGGTTGTGCATTGTACTCCCTCCGTTCCAAAATAGATGACCCAACTTTGCACTAACTTTGTACAAAGTTAGTGCAAAGTTGGTTCATCTATTTTGGAACGGAGGAGTAAATCATAAATTAAAAAACAAATAATGGCAATTCATTTACAAAAAATAATCAATTATGATACAGAAGATTCTAGAACAAAGGAGAAGTGCTTGTGTTTAGAGGTTTGTGCATTATGCTTAAGTTCAACCATGGAGTCTTATAAATTGTACATGTGGCAGATCTGGTGGAATGTTGATGATATCCAACGGCCAGTAGTGCTTAGATTTGCATATCTCTGCACTGTCGGGTTAGCTTCATCCAGCGACCATCTTTCAAAGTTATTGGCACACTATATAGTTCTTGTGCCATAGTTGCATGTTTTGGGAAAAAGCTACTAGTGGGTTGTACTATCTATTTAGGAATAGAAGATGTATACATGGAAGTTGTAGGGAAAGAGATGACATGGAGCATGTCAATTCCTATGAGTAGGGATTGGAAAACAGATGTCATTTGGTTCACATCATAGGAACTTTTCTATTGAATATAGAGATGACATGTTTCTCAATTCCTATGAGGAGGGATTAGAAAAGAGATGTAATTTGGTTCCTATCATAGGAACTTTTCTATTGAATATACGGTAATGTTTATTTTCCTTTGAAATTAAGGGAGTATAGGAATCCATTCATATGAACCAAGTGGCTCTAAAGCTATAGAAATGATATCATGTTTATTTCCTTTGAAATGTGGAGTATATGAATCTATTCCTATGAACCAATTGGCTCTAAAGGAAAAAATCCTATAAAAATCATATCATATAGAGTTCCTATGATATTCCTCGACACTAAAGGATGCTTGAAATTGTTGCGGGTGATACGATGGTCTTTCTTTGTAGACTCCTCACCCAACTTTATAGTTACCTCTTGAATATGAATGAAATGATATATACATGGTATTCTACATGTGCAATTTGGTACACGAAAACTCGGTAAAAGTTTGCGAGGTTCGAATTTTCAATAAAGCTATATGCACTGCATTTCAGAACGGAGGGAACATACGACAGTTGCTAACACTCACGTGGGAGATTTGTGTGTAGGAGGAGTGGCTGTTCTGTTAAATGACATGGCAAAACTGACACTGTCGGATGCCGATCTAACGGTCCTTACGGCGTTCGTCAGGAAAAGGCTTGTGGCGAACGTTTGTCGGATAATGATTTACGGACACATGCATTGCATTGATATGTGCCCCCCTCTCTCTCATGCACACGCACCCTCATGAGTCACGACTCTCCCGAGTCCTCTCGCAGACTCGCACGTCGCACCCACCATCTATCTGCAGGTAGACGTCACGCACATATGTGCTCTTCACACCCTACCCTCAGAACTTCTAAAAAACAAAAGACGGCGCACACATTTTATTTTAGCTCACACGTCACACACTTGTACTATTACTCTTGCGGCGAACGTTCTTTGGGCATAGTATATTGTACTCTCACGAAGAGAAGCGGTGCACGCACGCACTAGTTCTCTCACACCCACTCGCGGGTACACGTAGGAGCGCATTTTTTTGAAGCTGGTACAACAAAATCACTCCACTATATATAAAAGCAGGAGCCTTAGCGCTTGCTTTACTAGGGTTCCTCTCGTTCACTCTCTCATGCTCTCCAGATCTAAGAAACACATAGGTGGCCACACTCTCTCTCAGCTCACGGCTGGTCACAAATCTGGCCGGACAACCTCGACCGGGGCAGGGGTGTAGGTGCATCGTTCATGCTGTCGTCAGCGGCGAGGGAGGAGACCAATGGCTGCCCGCGCGTCCCGATCGGCGGCCGTGTCGTTCTCTCCGAGAGAGCGCCGGCTCGGGAGGGCCTCTGACCCCTTCTTCCTCCCTATGGTATTGTGGCCAAGATGCAGCCTCCCGACGCCGTCTTTGCGAGATGCCGATGACCCTCAGGTATATATTCCTTCGAAACCTGCCTTGCTCTACCGCCCCAGCTCCCTTCGTGTGGATCCTTCTCTACTTCTGTCCGCTGTTCCAAATCCACCTAGACTTCTACTAAGGCACGTGCTTTGCACGTATGTTCTGTATGATAGATACTCATATACCTTCTTTTTAGAGACAGAAATGGGTACTCGTATCTTGAGTAGATAGCATAGTGTGTTTGTTTGCATGATCTAAGGACTATTCTGAAATAAGAAGCAAATCACTTGCAAAAATCAAACTGATTTCCAAGTAAGAATTTGATTACAAGATAAAAGTTGTAGTTTTATTATATGTTGTTTCCTGGGTTCCACTGATGTATAGTTCCAGAGTTGTTTGACGGTTTACATGCATGTTTATGGACTATTTTGTGCAACTAAATAAGTCATTTAGGTCTGACAGACACTCATGTCATGTATTAGCTTGAGGTATAGCTTATGTATGACTGAAATAAAATATTACACTTTTTCTGTGAATAATAAAAATATTACATTTCTTGATGAAGCAGAATAAAACTTTAGCTAGCATCAGCCATGCAATGTTATGTTATGTGAACAATGTAAACTTTGCAGTATAGCGGCATCTAAAAAATCCATTTTTACAGTAATCTAAAAAAATAAGTTAGTAGTAGAGTGTTTATTTCCCAGGTGACAACGGGGAACCAAAATGTGCTAGCTATTTGCCAACTTGTCGTACTTGCATGTGAGGAGGTGGCATCAGTTTCTAGACATTTCTCAACTTCAGTAGGTGCAATCCAGATTCAACGGGGACTTCTTTATTTGTTTACTTGGAGAGCAAAGTCGGCCATGTGCACAAGGAGAAGGAGCGAATCTGGCAGCTCTTAGCCGTCAGATCATGTCATCCTTTGTTTGATGGACGGCAGTGATATGCATGAGAGGGGAAATGAATGGTGGATTTTGAGCCAATGCTTGTTTGGGTGGGAGAACCGAAGATGGAGTGGTAAATCCAATTTCAAAACCGCCGCATTATAGTAGTAGTAGATTAGAAGTAAAGCTATTTCATACAGTCAACTCAAAGCGTTAGTTCAAACAGAGAAGAAAGTGGGAAAGCTGTAGCATGAATCTAGGACTTGGTTCTAAGAGGAAATGGGGGAAAGTAGTAATATCTGTCACTGTTTAAATAATCGTATATCTTATTTGCGCAAACAGGGATGTCTGTCTCCATATCGTTTCGGGATGTCTTTCTCCGTATCGTTTCTATCCGCGCAATCAAAAGCACACGCCTCAGTTTTAGTACAACTGCGCAAAATGAGATGGCTATCCCTCGCTGTCGTCGTCTAACCTCCCGTCTTCAAGGTATCCCTACATTGGTAATAACTAAGGTAGAATGACCAACGCAATCTAAAAGAAGCTGATTCATACGTTTTACTTCCTGATTGCAGTGCAGGGACGAGCGAAAACAACTGCATCCTAGTCCGGAATGCACTTTCCACCAGTTCATCCATGGACCAAGGACTAGCTGGCACGGCTGCACGATGGTATTTTGGACAGGTGCGCGGACAAGAGGCATTGTGGTCTGCTTATTTCTGCAAATAGCGGTGCTTAAATTTAGTGGAATGCACAAGCATTTCAGCTGGTCAGTACACTGCATGGTTCAGTTCAGCATTCCAGCTGATACCACAATTATAATTGGTTATTCTGGAATGAGAGAACCTAACCCTAAATGGTGGCAACAAGAAAAAACCAGAGTGAACTCTAGGGAATTTAAGCCTGCCGGGAGGCCCTTTGCTCAGAGAGAAGCCTTGCTTGTTTTTTCCTGATTTGTAAAGCTTCTCCCAACTTTGTCTTTTGTTGTGAACTAGTATATGTTTGTTATGTTCTATGAATCATTGAGATGTGTAAAATTGCTTAACTTATGCTTTTCAAGTTTTTTATGAAGACGAGTTTAATGTGAGTGTTCCACGTGAGCGCTGGACTAGCGTGTGAACGTTTGGAATTTATTACATTGTGGCCTCAATTAACTGCATGAACCACTGTAACAAGATACATAGTTGCTTATATGTCAGACAGCAGATTGTTGATTGTTAGCTGGTCGATAGCCTAGTGTTGAAGCAAGCTGAGCCAATGTGCCGTGTTTTGCACAACTACTTACAAGTGGGGTAGCACCAATAGTGTTTACGAGTACTTATGTATACGTCGGCGCTCGGTTCTCGAACGAGTGCTCTATTTAATCAAAACACACACTGCTCGTATGATAAACCGTGACAACTTATGTCTTACCATGCCATATTCATGAAAAAACTAGTGAGGACGCATCTGTTTCGGAAACAATTACGATGGTTCTCACATGATTCACGGGCACACAAAAGTAGCAGCAGTTCCCATAGACGGATTCAAATAGAGTACTAGCCCCAGAGGGGTCGATAACAGGCAAGGTTCGGATAATTAGACACAATCCAAACTACTATTAAACACTAGCTGGGGCAACTATTTCATGCCTCGATCTAATTTGGGCTGGACACAAGACGGACCTTGCCATGAACATCATCGAGGACATCCCGCAGCAGCTCAATCCTGTGAACCTTCATGAAGACAACCTTGTGGCCTTGCCACTGATAAACTTGTTTGTGGAGGCATGCCACATCATCTTCCTACGTAAGCTTGACAAGAACAGTATTCCTCACAAATGAAGGAGTAGCTTTGAACTTCTTGTGCTTCAGTACACCCTGGACAACACGCCTGACAACAGTGAGGCTGGAATACAACTCTTCATTGGTATAACCACAAATGGCTTCCAGGATCCAACAGCCTAAGAACTCTATTTTCCCAGTGCGTATATTCAGGTTGTCCGCCTCATAGCGAGTGACATGTACAACCACACAATCCTTGTCTGCATCAGCTCAAATTGAAACAGAAACAAATTCTGAATTACTTTTTAGTATAAGAAACACAAGTTATTTAAACCACTATGTATACCATGGCATCGAAGCTAATAAAATTTTGCATTATTAATCACCACATACTTCCTTTTCTAAAAAAATCACCACATACTTAGATGAAAAACCTCAATCGAGATCGGCAAAGAAGGAAATCACCTTGGGCAGCTCAGCGGGGGGGCACATCCTCGAAGGGGGAAAACTGCTCCTGCAGTGCCACGGGGGCTATAACCTCAAGCGGGGCATTGACCATCTCAGTATCTGGGGTCACCTCGGTGGTTGCCTCCATCTTCTTGGAGCTCTCTGTCTCGTGGAGATCAGCCTCCCGCGTCTGCTCCAATATCGGCAGATCTTTGCCTGGTTCTCCTTGGTCCATCATGAAACTGATGAATACTAGGAGTCCACTGAAAGGAAAACACAATCGCAATGACAATGAAACAAAAAAGAGAGTGAGGATCGGTTACTGCTTTGCAAAAGTTTTTTTCCTCTGAACGAAAATATACCAACATCGCGGATCCGCTTACCTTCCCTTCATTCGGAGAGAAGAACAGTGGCAAATGCAAGTGTTGCCTTTCTTGAAGACGGTGAGGGAGAAGGGGATTCAGCGAAGAGTGAAATGATGGTTGCTTCGTTCGTCAAACTTAGACTGTGGGGAGGTGGGGTTTTCTGATACAACGGCTCATTACTGCCGCGCTACAACTGGGGTGACTCTCCACCTACATACTGCCTTCTAATTTGGTGGATGGCATTTGGGCCCGTGCGCTGCATGGCCCGCATGTCGGTGAACAAAAGTATAACGGCAATCAGTAGAGGGAGACGTTTAAATGACCTAGGAGGAGCCAGAAGTGGTAGAGTGTCTCCACTGTACTAGTAGTAATTGTTTTTCTCGGTAGCTGTAGAGTGTCTCCACTGTACTAGTAGTAATTGTTTCTCAAGTCCCAAGACAAAACAGCCCATCCACACTAGTAAATAGTAAAATCAATTCAAAAACCTGGGTGCTCTTCTTCCTCCTCGCTCCCACCCACCTCACGTCAGCTCGCTCCACTCGTACCCCCAAATTCCTCACCTAGCTCCTACAGAAAACCCCGGCTCCCCTTCTTCCTCACTCCTATAGAAAACCCCCAGCTCCCCTTCTTCTTCGCTCGCACTACAACTAGGTTCGTCATTCATTACTCTGCTCAAATCCGTGAGCGTGACGCAACGCCCTCAAGGAAAATGGAGTCGGCTGACCCCGGTGCCAAGAAGATGAGGCTCCCACCAGCGGCGACGCCTGTTGTAGATCCCGCACCCGACAGTGCGGGGAGAAGCGGCGACCCCGCCCCCACCAGATCCCAGGAACCCATAGAATCTCAGGTGGACCGCATAAGCGATCTCCCGGACGCCATCCTTGGGGAGATCATCTCGCTTCTCCCCACCAAGGATTGTTGCCGCACCCAAGTCTCTCAATTCGGTGGCGCCCTCTATGGCGCGCAGTTCCCCTTAATCTCGACTATCGTCAGCTATCTCTCTTCAATGATTTTGAAATCCCCAGAGCCATCATCTCCTCCCACCAGGGCTCCGTTCAAAGCCTCTGCATCCCGTCATGCTACCTGAGAAAGCATACCATGCCCTGCACGGTGGACGCCTGGCTGGAATCTCCTAAATTCACAGAACTACAGCTGCTTGAGTTCTACTATTCCCCTGGAAATCACATACCACATACCGAATGCCATGAACTTCTGCCCTCAGCACCGATGTCCATCTCGGGGTTTTCGTCCTCTCTCCACACTGCCACCTTTGCGCAGTGCTACCTACCAGACAATCTGGTACTAAACCTTCGACTCCCATTTCTCAAGAAACTTTCACTTGTGCGGGTTCGTATATCGGAGGCCTCATCGCACAGCATCATCCACTCCAGTTGCCATGCGCTGGAGTGCTTGGTGCTTGTTTTCACAGTTAGAATCGGTTGTCTCCAAATAAAGTCACCTAACCTTGTAAGAATTGGAATTTCTTTTGACGGAAGGCATCTCATCATCCAATATGCCCCTTCACTTCAAAGGTTGATCCTTGATTCTAGTTATTCACCGTTGCAAATAACCGTCGTCTCTGCGCCTAAACTGGAGACCTTGGGTGTAATACATGATCTCTGTGCTCATTTTGATATGGTGTTTGGCTCCATAGTTCTTCAGGTACTTTATATTATCATCTACACTTGTAACCATAAGCTGCATTTTAAATTTCTGCGCATAATTTATATATCATCTTGGAGTACACATGTTGTACTAATATTATGTTCTATGCTCAATGAAGAGTTTCTCCATGGATGGCCTATCAATGGTGCTGGATTCTGTCAAGATCTTATATATCCAAATGAATAGCTTTGATTTGAACAAGATTATTGGCTTGCTGCAATGTTTTCCATGTCTGGAGAAGTTGTATATAAAGGTGATAATTTCACGCACATTGGAAGCCCTCATATAGTGTACTAGAATTAACCGTTCAGCTGTTGCTCTTTCGACACTCTTCTTTTAGACCTTAACTGATTTCAATCTTCATGTCTATTTAGGCAAAAAGATAGGGTAAGAAAGTTATAACCAATCGGTGGATTCGTAAGCATCGGGATTTTCTCACTTCTCATGAGATTCGATTGAAGACAATAACGCTAGAACGATATGTAGCCAACCGTGCTAACACAAGATTTGTCACATTCTTCCTGCTGAATGCGAGGTTACTATTGTCCACCAGGCTTAAGTTTATCAGCAGCTTGGTTTTGATGGATGGGTATGTCAAAGAGCAAACAAAGGAGTTTCGGGTGGGCAAAAGAGCTTCTGAACGTGTCGGGCTTCTATTTACAACATATTGTGGTCATAATCCAGTAAATTTTACGACCCAGGATGTTCATTCTATGGACCTGACCGATCCATTTGACTATGACTGCCGAAAACAGTGCTGGAGTTAGATGTTGTTGCCCTTTTCAATCTGTTTTTTTGCAAACCTGATGAACAATTAATCCTCGTGCTTTTGTATAGTTTGTAAGCTGGAGTTAGATGTTCCTGCCCTTTTCAACTCGGATGTGACTGTCGTATTTTCTTTGAAACAAGGCAAATGGCTTGCCATTCGTTTAATTTAGAGTGAAATATTGTAACAAATCCAAACCAAGGGAAATAACATAACTCTCGCCGGCTGCTTGAGCTCATTGTGCATTACAGAAGCCAAGTGATTAGCCCCCACCAGCACCCACAAACTTATTTCAAACTAGCACATCAAATGGGCTGTAAATTTTCATAGGAAAGGCTGCATGACCGTGACAGATTTGGATTCTGACATTTGGGACCCACGAGGAAATAGCCTATCCAAGGTGGTGTCGACTTACTAGCCAGTCAACAAATGATTCTGCCTACTAGCCGTTGGATTGACATCCAACATCTGTCGTGTATCTTCTATCTCTTGTCTTCTTCTTCCTCCAATCGCCCAAACCAAACCACCCCGTCGGCTCCGCCTGCTCCCGCCTCCCATGGCTGGCTGCGCCTCCGCCGCCCTACCGTATGTACCCTCCAACGTTGGCCAGTCCCTCCTTCTATTCCCCCACACGTCCTGTTATTCTCCAGCGACGTCAGCCCCAACACGCACCCGCGCCTGAACCAGTCAACCCTCGTACTCCCCTCCGCCTACGACTGGACCGACGCATCTTCAACGGCTCCTGTTCGTTCCATCCGAGGCCTCGCCGTCGTCCTCTGCCTTGCGGCCTTGGTTCGCTCGCCGTGCGCGGTGCGCCACCCTCTTGCATTGTCAACGTCGTCAACAACCGAGAGGAACAAGGAGATGATTGTATGTGGAGAGGATGACAGTAGGGACCCACCAGCGTCATGGCAGTACGCAAGCAAGTGCCTCTATAGTACAAGCCCAAAAATATGGTTCCTCCTAATGGTTGGACATCTGGGGCTCACGCCATTGTCAACGTAGTCAATAAATGAGAGAATTACACTACGAGTGGCTGACACCAGGGACCCAGCAAGTCGCGCAGTTTTTTTTTGAGGAACAAGCAGTTGTTATTTATACTAGTTTTAGCGATGGATCAGGGTAACAACGGGGCTGTGGCCCGTCTAGCCAGGGTTTTATTTATGTTTACCACATCATGAGCCCAGTTGTGTCTTTTTTCTTGCTGAAAATGGCTAGCCCAGTTCTATTTTTTTAAAGAAATACCCAAACAAGGCCTACTTGCTTTATGGGCCCTGCTGGGCTACAAATCTTTCAAAACGGGGAGAGTTTCATTCGGTTTGCCCAAAAATGGGCTGTACATTTTTAAAACACATCAAACCGGGAATTAGTTTCAATTTTTTTCATTACAAGATCTTAAATTCCATTGATTTTTATGCGTGGACAATTATTTGGATTTTATATTTATATAAATTATTTTTCAAAATAGTTTGAATGTGAATCGATATTTCTAGATTAAAAATAGTTGACCACACCGAAATATGCAAAATTTCGTATACTTTTTAACCGTGGCCACAATATGGGGTGTGATGGTAACAAAAAGAAGATAGGCTCCAAAAAAATTCTTAAGAATTAGCAAATGGGCTGTACATTATTAGAAATAATGGCAGATGGGTTGTATGCTGTTTTCCACGGATTTGAGGCTGACTTGTGCGCCTACTATAGGTTGACGCATATGCTTTCATAAAAAAAAAAGGTTGACGCACACGCAACGCCCTATCAACTTAATCAACACACGAGAGCAGTGACTGTTGGATGTCCATCCAATGGCTGTCGTGCTTCTTCAATCTCTGCTCTTCATGCTCAAGCCACTCAAACAAGCGCCGGTGGGACTGCCTGCTCCCTCCTCCCGCGGCCGGCTATGCTGCGGCGCAGGCCTCACGGCCCCACCGTACTCCCATCGCTGGCCTAGCCATCCCTCTACTCACCCACATATGATGTTATTCTCCGGCGATGGCAGACGAACCAGTAAACCCTCGTACTCCTCCGCGTGGGAAACAACTGCCGAGTATTCCCTGGCTCCGTGTCGTTCCCTTCCTAGGCCTCGCCGCCATCCACCGCCTTGGTGCTCTCGGCGCGCCTGGTCAACATGGTCAATGAACGACATCCATCAGAAGTGGACTGTACGTGGAGAGGCTGACAGCTGGGTTCACGGCCGCATGCAAGGAAATGCCTCCTTATTACGCGCAAAATAATGATTCCTCCACCTGACAGCTAGGACCCACAGGAAGGGCCTCTGTGTTTTGCAAAAAAAACGTTCCCCCCGCTGACAGGTCGGACCCACCAGCTATATCTTCGCACGCAAGGAAGTGACTCCTTATTACGCCCAAAAAAATGAATACCCCCTGCTAGCTGGGACCCACCATATTGTTGGGCTGACTTGTGGGCCTACTAAGTTGACAGGGACAGAGAGCTTTGTCAACTTAGTCAATACTCCAGTGCCGTATGATGTCCATCCAACGACCATAGTGCTTCTTCAACCTCTGGTCTTCTTGCTCCAGCCGCCCAAAGCAGCACTGGTCGTGCCGCCTGCTCCTGCCTCCCGTGGCCGGCTGTGCTACCGCGGAGGCCTCACGGCCCCCATAATACTCCCACCACTGGCCAGGCCATCCCTCCACTCACCCACACCCCCTGTTATTCTGCGGCGACGACAGCCTCACACCGCAGCCGAACCAGTGAACTCTTGTACTCCTCTCCGCGTGGGCATCCACTGCAGAGTCTTGCTCGGCTCCGCGTCGTCCCCTTCCTAGGCCTCGCCGTCATCCACTGTCATGGTGCTCTCAGCGCGGTGTGGTCAATGTGGTCAACGACCGACTTCCATCGGAAGAGTACTATATGTGGAGAGGCTGACAGCTGGGTCCATGGCAGCCGCAAGGAAGTGCCACCTTATAACACGGAAAATAATTATTCCTCCACCTAAAAGCGGGGACCCACCAGACGGGCCACCAGTATTTTGCAAAAAAATCGTTTCCCCCTGACTGTTGGAACCCACCGGACGGACCACTGTATTTCGCCAAAAAAACATTCCCCCCGCTGTCGGCTCGGACCCACCGGAAGTGCCTCCTTATTACGCACAAAAAATGAATACTCCCCCGGCTAGCTGGGACCCACCTTGCTGGGAGGCTGACTTGTGGGCCTACTAAGTTGACGGGGACGAAGGGCTTTGTCAACTTAGTCAATATGAACGATTCTAGCTCCAGTGACCGTACGATGTCCATCCAACGGCCGTAGTGCTTCTTCAACCTCTAGTCTTCTTGCTCCAGCCACCCAAAGAAGCGCCGGTCGTGCCGCATGCTCCTGCCTCCCATGGCCGGCTGTGCTGCCGCAGAGGCCTCACCGCCCCCTACTATTCCCACCGCTGGCCAGGCCCTGCGGCGACGACAGCCTCACACCAGCCGAACCAATGAACCCTCATAGTCCTCTCCGCGCGGGCTTCCACTACCGTGTCGTCCCCTTCCTAGGCCTCACCGTCGTCCACCGCCGTGGTGCTCTCCGCACGGTGTGGTCAACGTGGTCAACTTCCATCGGAAGAGTACTGTACGTGAAGAGGCTGATAGCTAGGTCCACGGCCACAGCCCAGTTTTTTTGTGATTTGCCAAGTAAGTCGCTTTGTCAGGCCTGTTGGGCTGCAAATCTTTCAAGACGAGGAGAGCTTTCATTCAGTTGGCCGAGAAAATGGCCCATCAGTAATGAGAAATGGGTTGTACATTTTTAAAACACATCAAACCGGTAATTAGTTTCAAATATCTTTTTTTTCATTTCAAGATTTTAAAATACATTAATTTTTATGCGTGGAGAATTTGTTGGATTTTATATTGATATACATTTATTTTTAAAATAAGTTTGAATGTGAGTCCAAATTTCGGGATTAAAAACAGTTCGGACCGCACCGAAAAATGCAAAATTTCGTATAATTTTTTAACTGTTGCCACAATATGGGCTGTAATGCTAACAAAAAGAATATGGGCTCCAAAAAAACCTTAAGAATTAGCAAATGGGTTGTAAATTATTAGAAATAATGGCAGATGGGTTGTATGCTGTTTTCCACAGATTTGAGGCTTTCCTAAAAAAAGGTTGACGCACAAGCACTGACTGTTGGATGTCCATCCAACGGCCGTCGTGCTTCTTCAATCTCTGCTCTTCCTGCTCTAGCCGCTCAAACAAGCGCCGGCGGGACTGCCTGCTCCCTCCTCCTCGCGACCGGCTGTGCTGTCGCGCAGGCCTCACCGCCCGACCGTACTCCCATCGCTGGCCTAGCCATCCCTCTACTCACCCACACCTGCTGTTATTCTCCGGCGAAGGCAGACGAACCAGTAAACCCTAGTACAGTCATACTCCCCTCCGCGTGGGAAAAAACTGTCGAGTCTTCCCTGCCTCTGTGTCGTCCCCTTCCTAGGCCTCGCCATCGTCCACCACCCTGGTGCTCTCGGCGCGGCCTGGTCAACGTGGTCAACGACCGACATGCATCTGAAGTGTACTTTACGTGGAGAGGCCGACAGCTGGGTCCACGGCCGCACGCAAGGAAATGCCTCCTTATTACGCGCAAAATAATGATTCCTCCACCTGACATCAGGGGCCCACCGAAAGGGCCTCTGTATTTTGCGAAAAAAACGTTACCACCGCTCACAGCTCGGACCCACCAGCTATATCTTCGCACGCAAGGAAGTGCCTCCTTATTACGCACAAAAAAATGAATACTCCCCCTGTTAGCTGGGACCCAGTATAGTGGCAGGCCGACTTGTGGGCCTACTAAGTTGACGGGGACAGAGGGCTTTGTCAACTTAGTCAATGTGCACGATTCTAGCTCCAGTGACCGTACGATGTCCATCCAACGGTTGTAGTGCTTCTTCAACCTGTAGTCTTCTTGCTCCAGCCGCCCAAACCAGCGTCGGTCGTGCCTCGTGCTCCTGCCTCCCATGGCCGGCTGCGATGTGGCGGAGGCCTCACCGCCCCCTACTACTCCCACCGCTAGCCAGGTCATCCCTCTACTCACCCACACCCCCTGTTATTCTACGGCGACGGCAGCCTCACACCGCAGCGAACCAGTGAACCCTCATACTCCTCTACGCGTGGGCATCCACTGCCGCGTCTTCCCCGGCTCTGCGTCGTCCTCTTCCTAGGCCTCACCGTCGTCTACCGCCCTAGTGCTCTCGGCGCGGCGTGGTCAACGTCGTCAAGGAGCGGCTTCCATCGAACGTGGACTGTACGTGGAGAGGCTGACAGCTGGGTCCACGGCCGCAGCAAGGAAGTGCCTCCTTATTATGTGCAAAATAATTATTCCTCCACCTGACAGCGGGACCCACCGAACGGGCCACCGTATTTCGGAAAAAAAACGTTTCCCCCTGACTGCTGGGACCCACCAGCTACATCTTCGCACGCAAGGAAGTGCGTCCAGGCAAAAAAAACGATTCGCCCCCTGACTGCTGGGACCCACCAGCTACATCTTTGCAGGCAAGGAAGTGCCTGACAGTCGGGACCCACCTGGTCGAAGCGTATGTAGCGTTGTCATTCTCGTCGCGAACGTGTACGTACATACTGGTCGATGTAGAGGCACGCGCATGTCGTAGTAGAGGCGCGCATGTGTCGTAGTAGAGGCGTGCACGTAGCATTTACACGTACGTACAGCAGCCAGGGTGCAAGAAAGAAAATACAGCCACGTACGTGTACATACGGGCGGGGTCTCGAACGCGTACTCGTGCGTACGTACGGCCAGGGCTCGTGTACATGGCTGGGTCGGAACAGAGAAACAGTGTCGTCATTGTGTCATTGGGGAGGCAATGGAATGCATCGTGTTCATGGGGAGGCAACGGAATGCGTCGTGTTCATCGGGAGGGCTTGGACGGAACAAGCGATGGAAACGAGGCCTGGCGTACCGCAGAACGGAGGAAACGGCCTTGTGTTCGACCGGCCAAGTTCGAAACGGGGTCCTGTTCATCGGGAGGGGTCTGGCATACCGCAAAACGGAGGAAACGAACCTCCTACGGTCGAAACAGGGGTCCTGTTGATCGAGAGGGCTGTGGCGTACCGCAAAATGGACGAAACTGACTTGTGTTGGAGCGCTACGGTCGAAACGGGGGTCATGTTCATCGGAAGGGGTGCGGTGTACCGCAAAACGGGACTCCATGGGATACTGTTCATCTCCATCGTCGACCCCCTCCAGCCTCCACGAGCTATTGTTCATCCACCGTCGACCTCCTCCAGCCTCCACCTGCGACTGTTTATCCACGGGCTCCTGTTCATCTAGCCTCCACCACGCGCTACTCCACCGGCTACTGTTCAACTAGCCCTCTCCACGGGCTCCTGTTCAACCACCCCTCCACGGGTTACTATTCATCCTGCCCTCCATCGTCTACTGTTCATCCTGCCCTCCACGGGGTGCTCCTGTTCATCCAGCCCTCCACGGGATCCTATTCATCCAGCCCCAACCGGCTCGTTCGATCGGGGTCCTGTTCATCTAGAGGCAACACCACGGGGTCCTGTTCATCCACCCCCACCGGGAACTGTTCATCCAACCCCCCCCCCAACGCTCACTGTTCATCCAGAGGCAGCATCGATCGGCTTTAGTTAGCAGCAGTAGTGAAGGAATTGCTCGATCGGGTTCAGTTAACAGCCATCGATCGATTCCTCGGGTTCAGTAACGCGTAGCCTACAGTGCAATCGCTCGGGTTCAGTTAGAGCCCAACGCCTCGCTCAGGTTCAGTTAGAGCCAACACCTCGCACACACGCGTGTACGTGTACGAGAGAAAAGCGCATCGCTCGGCCCCCGACCTCCCACCGTAACCTGGAACTCCCCAAAATTTTCCACGCCCTCGCTTCTACCACGGTTTTTTCCGTCATGGACGGCCCAAAGAATGTCATGCAGCTGCGTCTCCCGCCCGCCCAGGACGAAAAGCCCATTTTCTGTCATGATTTTTTGTCATAGAAGTAGGAGCCCACCACATCTATGATGATACCGGGTTTTGTCACAATTATCGTCATAGAAGTGTCATATGTATGACAGGAAAAAATTTGGTTCGGCCCAAAATGTCACGGATGTGTCTTTTTTTGTAGTGTTCCTTGCTTGAGTAGTTGAAGTTTCTTGAAGAGGTCGCGGTTGTAGTAGGTAGGCACGAAGCATGCTCTCGTGACATCCTTCATTTGTGCCCAAGTAGTGATGGGTGGTTCACCTCTTGCCTCACGGTGCTCGAGGACTTGTTCCCACCAAATGAGGACATAGTCTTGGGACTCAAGGGATGCCATCGCGATCTTCTTATCTTCGTCATAGTTGTGCAAGCGAAAGATTTTGTCGACCTTCAATGCCCATGAAAGGTACTCTTCGGGATCGTTGCTTCCATTGAACTTGGGCATGGTGAACTTAAGCTTGCCGTAGCGTTGCTCTTCATTGTGTTGGGGTCGAGGATGATTACGCCCGTGTTGTTTATGATTGTCGAACTCGTTTTGCTCTCAGCGAGGAGGGTTGTCAACCTCGTGTTGCTCTTGTCATGGAGGATTCCCATTCTCTTCATGCTCTTGGTGAACTTGATGTCCTTGGCGAGCTTGTGGAGGAACTTGTCGAGCTTAACGTTGCATGCGAGCTTGAAATCTTCATTCGTTAGCTTCTTGGTGAAGTGCTTCTTCATGTTCACGAGCTTGTCGACCTCGGTTGGCTACGGCTCGACTTGAATCTCGGAGGGCATGTTGCGCCTCAAGTGCTTGAGCTTCACGGAGTTGTTGTTCTTGGGTTGTGCCTCGGCATCTTGTGCATCTTGGTGTAAACGGGCTCGCTCTTCCTCTTCATGTTGGTTTTGTCTTTGCCATTCTCGTGCTAGCACAAAAGCCACTTGGGTTTGATGTTGTCGGTGCTCTTGAGAGTCGGTGTCGCGTAGAGGATTGAGGCTTGCTTGACGATCGTTGCACACGGCACGTCAAAGAGTGTTCGATGTCGATGTACTTGAGCTGGAGAGGGTGAAGTCAGAGTGTCGACTTGAGCGGCTCCGTCTTGATGAGGACGAAGTGGAAGAAGAGCGGTTGAGCAAAAAAGCACGAATGTCAACCATTCTTGCGTCCTTCTCTTTCTTGTGATCATTGAGCTTGTGGTCAAAGTAGTCCCTTGTGCGTTGCTCGGAGAGTCGCAAGTCGGTGGCGAGGTTGTCGATGTGTTCACTCATTGCTTGTTGCTCTTTATGCAAAGCACGTTGTGCACCAAACAGGTGGCTCTTGGTGACGTAGGAGTTCATGTCGTCGTCGTGCTCAATGAAGAGTGGGTTGGTAGAAGTACTTGGCCTATCCATCATTCCAAGAGAAAATCATGAGTGGTAGAATGAGAAGAACGTATACCAAATGTACCTTGACCAAAGTTGAAGGTGGATCAATGATCACTCCAATGTGGAACAAGGAAATAGCACAATTGGTACCAATTCTTGTCGGTTTCTCACACCTACACAAGTAAAAGCTTAAGGTGGAGCTTGGTTAGGATGGTGGCACAAAATTTGATGCAATTGTAAGTGAGCTTCAATAATGTTGGAAAAGATTCGCAAGTTTTCAATGCAACATGTAGACCAAGCAATATAAAGTACGCGGAAACACACACTGAAAAAGATAAGTGGGGTCATGCAACCAAGGATGGGACAAAATGTGGAATCCACAAAAATGCTCTTGTTGCACAACACTAGAGAGACGCTAGCACGATTGCACAATAGGCAGATACAAAGACTTGTGCACAACCTACTAAGCAAAAATGCAATGACTTCTATCCCAAGTATGCTCTATGTATGGTGTTTCGATGATATGATCCAAGATGATCTAGTGTGACAATCTTAATGTTGTATGATGCTATCGTTCTTGCTTAAAAGCTCTTTGCTTATCTTTCCCTTTTGCATAAAATCTTGTGTGGCTCTTTGTTGTTTGAGCTCTTTTCTCATGCAATGCTTCATGAAGCAAGATAGCAATTGTGTATGCGATGACAACCTTGTGGCACAAGAGATGATACCAAAATATGCACCAATGATGTATGTATGCTATGGGAAGTATGATCACCAATGTGCAAAAGTCTCGTTGCCGGCAATACTCAAAAGCTAGTCTCGATGGGTAAGCAACACAAAGGAGTAAGGCTATATGATGGCTATGAAAGTAATGGCAAGAATGATATGTCCAATACCAAGGTGAAGGTTACCGCTTCTTGCTTACGGTATGGTGTCAAAATGATGGCACAAATACCAAGATGTAGTCGAGGTGGTCGTTGTTGATGACACCTCCGTGGAGAAGATGAGCATCGGTGATGTTGATATTGAACCGTACCTAAATAGCCAAAACACAATAGGACACGGAACCGCAACTCAAATTCTCAAAGCTCGAAGTGGCAAAACGTGTCGGAGTGCGAAACGGGTAAGAAATGGTGGAGGTATGCGGAAGTGATGATGGTGTATAGGTGGTGGGAGTGCGTATGCGGAAGTGGGACGGTGATGGTGACTAAATTGAAAAAATTCAGTTTCGTCAGGGAACGTCGGACATCCGAGATGAGCCAGCCGTCCGGTCGTCGGGCGTTCGGAAGCGGTCGGACGTCCGGTGCCTGGGAACTTTTCGGGCACGGGATGAACAACTCGTAGGCGAGGTGGATGAGGTGGAAAATGTCATATCTGGCCAATTTCGTGGATGGAAAAGGTGGGGAAAGGAGGGAAAAGGTAGATCCACTCAATACAAAGCAAATCCACGGATCAAATCCAACAAAATTTTAACACACCAACAAATCACAAAAAAAATTGGGGCTATTTTTGGTGGGGATTCTCGAAATTGGCGAAGAACACAACAAAAACAAGGCTATAAACACAATGGGGAGGCTCCAAAATCGTTATCAATGTGGCTCTAATACCAAGATGATGTAGGGTAGAACCCTAATCGGCCGATCTTTCACGAAAGGAGCGGATCCCGCGAAGAACACGAAGAACACAAGGGAAAACACAAGGGGAAACATGAGAGAATCACTAAACCAACAAGAAATAGTCACACATATGCTAGAACCTCGAGTACATAAGAGATCACACGATCCACGGACAACTAAGGACGATACAAAGGTAGACGGTCTTCTCCGTGAGGTGGTCTTGAGGTTCTTCCCGTAAAGAGGTCTTGAATCAGCTTGGGGGATCTTCCCCGTAGGAGGCGCGATCTCCGAGGAGAAGGTAACCAAGTGGATGAGCAAATCCTTTGCTAACCATAGCTAGAAGGAATAGGAGGTCTATTTATAGTCTTAGTGCAAAAGGGGACGAAGTGTGGGGTACATGGGACGCGACCCAACACATAACAGCACACACGCGTCGGGCGTCTGGGAGTCACCAGTCGTCCGAAGGCTCATGAGGGTCCGGACGTCCGGTGCTCGTCGGACGTCCATAGATTCGGCTCGGGTGTGCTTCGGTCGGACATCCGGTCGGGGTCGGTCATCCGGGCGTCGGTCATCCGGAGGGCTTCGAAAATCCGTAGTATCGGCTCGGCTGTGGGTGTGTCGGTCGTCCGGAGCCTGGAGATCATCGGACGTCCGGTCTTGGTCGGTCGTCCGAAGCCTGTAGATCGTCGGACGTCCAGTCATGGTCGGTCGTGCGGAGCCTGTAGCTTCTTCCGCATATCTTCTTCTTCACGTTCACCTTCCTCTTCTGATTCTCCTTGCCCCGTAGCTTCTTCATGGCTAACTCCTTGATACCTAAGTATGCATAATGTCTCTGTTTGAGGTAGTAGCCATGTCTCATGTGCATCAAAGTGAACTTGTGAGAGGAGAGATGTCACCTCGGTTCTGAGAGCTCTTGCACGTGCTCGTGTCATGGGTCTGCTAGGCACTTGGTGAGATGATGGTAGGTCCATGGGAATGACCTTGGGATGCTCCACATCAAAGGGGAAAGCGCCCGTCTGCGACATCAGGGAGGGCACCCTACAACCGTGCTCTTCCAAGGGGACGGACCCCAACTGCGACAACATGTAGTGCATCTAGGGTCCATGCTCTTCCCACGGGAATGAGCCCATCTGTGACAAGTGAGGAAACCCATGATTTGTTTTGCCATGCCTCTTCACAGGGGGAAACCCATGATTTGTTTTATTGAGTCCCTTTTGTAGTGTAGGGAGAATATGTCTGGTTTTAATTGCTATATCTGGTTGTTTGCAGTCTGCCTTGTTTATTTCAGTTGTTCACAACGTGATGCTCTATATGTGCAATTATTTACTATGCAGTACATTTCATCAATCCAGTTTTAAACAGATCGATAGGAATGCATATATTTGCTTACTGTTAAGCCTGTTATAGCACTACTGCAGGATGCTGCTAACGCGACACTACGATCAAAGACCCTTCGACGAAACTGTGTGCGATGCCATAATCGCAAACGGTGGTGTAAAAAACCGTCAAAAAGGTGCAAAACGTTTGCAGTGGTGGAGCCATCAAACACGTTTCAGATTTTAGTTGCATACGGTTCACTCGGATGTAGGGCATACGGTTCAGTTTAATTAACTATTTGCGAGGAGGAGGAACAAAAGAAACGGGCAGCCTGATGGAGGTGTGTGCGATATACAACATACTGCTCACTCGGATGAACTGTTTGTGATTAGGCAACACAAAAGGAATGGTTAGCCAGATGAAGGTGTGTGCGATATACGTCATGCGGTTCACTCGGATGAACTGTTTGCATTGAGACATGAGAACAGAAACGGTTCGACTTAACAAGATGTGTGTGATACGTGGCAAACAGGTCTGTAATTAGAAATGTGTGTGAAGACCGATAATAACACAGACGGTTGCTGCTAATAAGACGTGTGTGTTGTGCGATGGGATTGCATACAGAACAACACACACACACACATACACACACACACACACACACTTATAAGGACATGCTTGCATAACCAAATTAAACATCCACCTACATAGGTGGCTACTACAACCATGGCATTTGCACACATCAAAGTAAACTATTACATGCATAATTAAATAGGTGGCTACTACACACATGACATTTCCGCACACCAATAAAGTAAACTATATATTACATGCATGATTAACTAGCATAAACGACCATCTGATCATCGTCTACTTCTTGTGACGCTTGCTCTGCTTGTGGCTCGATCCGGGCTCGCGATTTGGGTGACGAGGCACTTCCTCATGTCAATGATCTGCATGTGCATCTCGTAGCATGTGTACATGCTCTTGGCCGCGAAACTGAGGTAGGGTTCATCTAGTTGCCGCATCCAGGCCCTGTGCCAAGATAGGGGACATGTTCTCTAGGCATCCTGCTTCAACTTTTCGTAGTAGTGGTCGATGATGGTTGAGGCGTGTTCGACCAAGGAGTCCTTCTTCGTGCTGCCCCAGACCTTGTAGTGGCCATGGATTTCGACAAGGTTCTTCATAGAGGTGAAGGTGTCCCGATGTTTTGATCAAATGGTGGCTATCGTTTTCTATGGGAGTCGACCATGATGATCCGACTACTAACGTGCGAGATGTCGTGCCTTAGCAATCGCTAAACCGACTTTCAAGGGATTATTGAGCACGCCGGAGCACAATCAACCTGACCACGAGGGTCTGTTTCCTGTGAGCAAACGAAGAACAAGCAAGAAACTGAGATTGCAATCTGGATATTGCGAATATAAGAGGAAAGCTTTATTGATCAAGGTGGGGTTCTGTGACGCCTTTGTCTGGTCATTGAACACAAACGAAGTACGTGACGTTGCAGCTATGGTGAACTTTAATCTAAACAAAACCCAAAGTCTAAACGATGCCCTAAGGGATGTATATATGGAGGAGAGAGGGGGAATTTTGTGGCCCTTGGAGGAGGGCTCCGAAACCAATCCTAACTCTTGTTTCCCAACACATACAGACTCTAAAAACTACCTATAATCAAGTATTTCGAAATTACATGGGCCTGGCCCAAAAATTAGGTGATGCGGCACCTAGAATAGCCTCTGGACGAAATTTATGAAGTGGCATCTTGTATATTTCGTCCAAGGCTTCATGCACTCATTATGGTGGCTTCAAAGTCCTGGAGTCATCACTTGTAACTCCGTTCTTGTTCCCCTTGCGCAATGCCATCATCTCCATGCTTGAACTTGCTCCAAGGTTCATCTTTCTTGTCCGAGCTAGGCCCTTCATTTGTAAGTGAAACAAATGTATCCAATTTAGGCAGCAGGGGTTGTGGGTGTAACAAAAGTACCTGATAATTCAATTGGTGTGCGCGAGCTCTAGTAATTGGTCCAGTATGTATAGCAGTAGGGGTTGTGGGTGTAACAATGGTATTGATGTCCTCATCAGTTCTTGCAAGCCAAGCCCCTCACACTGAGCGCTTTTACATCGTCGGTGGTTTCCACCGTGGCGAACTTGTAGTCGGTGCTGTTGACAAACCTGTTGAAATGGTCGCAAGGCTCTGTGGCCATGTAGTAGTGGTAGATGAGGACATGATGACGCACATACAACTGGGCGATGACAACCTTCTGATCTATGCTGGGACGACCGGCGGTGTACTGGAGGTCGATGCCGACCACCTTGTACTTGTCTCCATCAAGCAACTTCTCAACGTTCTTGATGTAGTCGTCCACCACAGATGCCTCTCAGATCCTGATGAAATTGCGTTTTTGGCGATTTTACTGCTTGAGTTGTTCGACCTAAACTTCTCCGAGTGCTAGGTTGAACTACCGCCAAGATTGCCCAAATGGGGCTTGCAATATACCATTGGAAAGCTATAGACACCAGTATCATGACCCAAGTTAAATTTTTGGCAAAATGTAAGCGATTTAAGAGTAGTTTTGAAAACTGTTTTTCTTCATACAAAAAATGTGAACCGTAATTTCGATCGCATTTCTAAACCATTTATCGGAATGAGGCAAATAATATGGTGTTGGAAAGCTGTTGTAAAACCTCTCCTTCCACATGTTGAAAGTTTTCTCAAATTATGATGTGGAGCATCCTACGGTCATCCCCATGGACCTACCATCGTCTCACGAAGTGCCAAGAGGACCCATGACTCGAGCTAGAACTAGAGCTCTCGAGACCGAGGTGACTTCTCTCCTTAGCGATATTACATATGATCCTCTCGAGACATGGCTACTACCTAAGTCCGAGATGTTGTGCATGATTAGGTACCAAGAGGACCCTCCCGAAGATGCATGTGAAGACGAACAAGCTACCAGGTCCATGGATGAAGAGGAACGTCGAAAGGAGAAGAAGACAGCTCCAGGGCCCGGACATCCGGCCCCGACCCCGGACATCCAGCCGCTAAAGCTTTCAACTATAGCAGCATTCCAGCCGCCGAGCATCTACAGGCCCCAGCCCGGACATCCGGCCCGGACCCGGAAATCCGGCCTCCCACCCAGATATCCGAACAAGCTGCATCCAGAGAACAGAAGAGACGCCCCGTCAGCCCGGACATCCGGCTCCTCCGGAAGGCCCGGAGTTCCAGCCAGATGACTGGACGTCCGGCCCCGTCTATCCGCGCATAGTAAAGGGCCGAAGCCCATGTACCCTTTCGCCCCCTAGACTATATATACCTCTCTCCTACCTATGTTTTAGGGTTAGCGTTGTGATAGCTCATTTGAGAGATAGAGCTTCGCTCATCCATATCGGATCTACTCCACGAGAGAGATCACGGCCCCTCTACGGAGAAGATCCACTTGGATTCAAGACCTCCTCGTGGAGAAGACCATCAAGACCTCCTCACGGAGAAGATCGTGCTACTTGTATCATCCTTAGTTGTCCGTGGATCTTGTATCTTCCTTTGTGTTCATGGATCTAGCATATGTGTGATCGTTCTTGTCGATTTGAGTGATTCTCTCGTGTTTCCCCTCGTGTTCTTTGTGATCTTTGAGGGATCCGCTCCTTTCATGACAGATCGGCCATCTAGGATTCCACCCTACATCATCTTGGTATCTAGAGCCATGTTGATCACGATTTCGGAGTCTCCCCGTTGTGTTTCTAGCCTTGTTTTTGTTGATTTTGTCCCTAATTCGAAAAACTCCCCACAAAAATAGCCCCAATTTTTTTGTGATTTGTTGGTGTGATGGAGTTTTGTTGGATTCAATTCGCGGATTTCATGTGTTGCAGGTAGATCATGCTTTCCATCCACTTTTCCCCAATTTCCATCCACAAATTCCTCTGAATTTTGCCCGGATTTGCCACCTTACATGCGGAGTTCGTCCGGATCCAGAGCCCGGACATCCGGGCGGCAGCCCGGACATCTGGCACCCCGAACATCCGGCCATCAAGCCCAGACATCCGGCCCCTGGCAGCATCACTTCCTCTCCACCGCCCGTTTTCCGTCCAAATTTCGCCCAATTTTGTCCCAGTGCCCACATACAGTTCCGCATACCACCACCACTTCCGCATAGCACCGCGATATACCACATACACCACCATCGATTACCACTACCAATTCCGACTATTTTGTCATGTTTTGCTTTGAGAATTTGAGTTGCGGTTCCGTGTCCTATTGTGTTTCGGCTATTTAGGTATGGTTCGACATCAACATCACCGCCGCTCATCTTCGCCATAGACGCGTCATCAACAACGACCATCTCGACAACATCATATTGGTATTTGCACCACTCATTGGATCACCGTCATTCGTTCTTGCTTACGGACAAGGAACCAAGAAACGGTAAACTCATCTTGGTATAGTGATACACCATTCTTGCCATTACATTGATACCCATCATAGCCTTACTCTTTTGCGCCGCTTCCCCATCGAGACTAGCCTTTGAGTATTGCCGGCAACGTGTCTTTTGCACATTAGTGATCATACTTCCCATAGCATACATACATCATCGGTGCATATCTTGGTATCATCCCTTGTGTCACAAGGTTTTCATCACATACACAATTGCTATATTTGTTCGTGAAGCATTGCATGAGAAAAGAGCTCCAACAACAGAGAGCAAAACAAGCTTTTAAACAAAAGGGAAAGATAAGCAAAGACCTTTTAAGCAAGAACCATAGCATCATACAACATTAAGATTTTCATACTACATCATCTTGGATCATATCATCGAAACACCATACATAGAACATACTTGGGATAGAGGTCGTTACATTTGTGCTTGGTAGGTTGTGCACAAGTCTTCATATCCGCCTATTGTGCAATCGTGCTAGTGTCTCTCTAGTGTTGTGCAACAAGAGCATTTTCGTGGATTCCACATTTTGGCTCATACTTGGTTGCACGACCCCACTTATCTCTTTGCGTGTGTGTTTCCGTGTACCTTATATTGCTTGGTCTACTTGTTGCATTGCAAACTTGCGAATCTTTTCCAACATTATTGAAGCTCACTAACAATTGCATCAGATTTTGTGCCACCATCCTAACCGAGCTCCACCATAATCTTTTACTTGTGTAGGTGTTAGAATCCGACAAGAATTGGTACCAATTGTGCTATTTCCTTGTTCCACATCGGAGTGATCAGTGGTCCACCTTCAACTTTGGTCAAGGTACATTTGGTATACGTTCTTCTCTTTCTCCCACTCACATATTTCTCTTGGAATGATGGATAGGCCAAGTACTTCTACCAACCCACTCTTCATCAGGAAAAACGATGACATGAACTCCTACGTCACAAAGAGCCACATCTTTGGTGCACAACGTGCTTTGCATCAAGAACAACAAGTAATGAGTGAATGCATCGACAACCTCGCCACCGACTTGCGAATCTCCAAGCAACGTATAAGAGACTACTTCGACCACAAGTTCGACAATCAGAAGCAAGAGAACGACGCAAGAATGGACGAGATTCATGCTTTGTTGCTCAACCGCTCTTCTTCCACTTCGTCCTCTTCAAGACGGAGCCGCTCAAGTCGATACTCCGACGTCACCCTCTCTGGCTCAAGTACACTGACATCAAACACTCTTCAACGTGCCGCGCGCAACGATCGTCAAGCAAGCCTCAATCCTCTACGCGACACCGACTCTCAAGAGCACCGACACCATCAAAAACAAGCTACCTTTGCGCAAGCACGAGAACAGCAACGACAACGCCAACACGAAGAGGAAGAGCGAGCGCGTCTACACCAAGAAGCACAAGATGCCGAGGCACAACGTCAAGAGCAACAATTGCGAGATGCTCAAGCACTTGAGGCGCAACAAGCCCTCCGAGATTCAAGTCGAGCCTTAGCCAACCGAGGCTGACAAGCTCGTGAACATGAAGAAGTACTTCGTGAAGAAATTCATGAACGAAGATATCAAGCTCGCGTGCAAAGTCAAGCTCGACAAGTTCCTCGACAAGCTCGCCAAGAACATCAAGTTCAAAAAGAACAAGAAGACAACAGAAATCCTCCACGGCAAGAGTAAGTTGTGAGAGACGATCCTCCTCGTCAAGGACGTCATCATCCCCGACTCAAAAACAATGAAGAGCAACGCTACGGCAAGCTAAAGTTCACCATGCCCAAGTTCAATGGAAGCAACGACCCCGAATAGTACCTTTCATGGGCATTGAAGGTCGACAAAATCTTCCATTGGCACAACTATGAAGAAGAAAAGAAGATCGCGATGGCATCCCTTGAGTTCCAAGACTATGTCCTCATTTGGTGGGAACAAGTCATTGAGCGCCGTGAGTTAAGAGGTGAACCACCCATCACTACTTGGGCGCAAATGAAGGATGTCATGAGAGCATGCTTCGTGCCTACCTACTACAACCGCGACCTCTTCAAGAAACTCCAACTAATCAAGCAAGGAACCAAGAGCGTTGAAGAGTACTACAAGGAGATGGAAATTGCAATTATATGAGCCAATGTCACGGAAGATGATGAGAAAACTATGGCACGTTTCTTGAATGGACTCAATCATCCCATCAAGAAGATAGCTGACTTCCAACCATACTCGAACCTCATCGAGCTAGTGCATCAAGCTACTAAAGCGGAACGTCAAGTGCAAGAAGACTTCAAGTATGCCAAGTTCTCATCCAAGTCATATGGCTTCTCCAACAACCAAGCTTCAACGACTCCAACACCTTCTACATCAACAAAGCCTTCTACAAGCAACGTCGACAAATCGAGTTACAAGAAAGCTTCGTCTACTCCAAGTCATCCTATAACGAGCAACTTCAAGCCAAGAAATTCATCATCATCTACCCCAACCGATGAGACCGTCAAGACAAGTTCCTTCAAATGCTTCACATGCGGAGGCCGAGGCCTCAAGTTCTTTGAGCGAAGGAGAAACGGAAGCACTTCTACAAGTCGCCATGCACCAGCAAGTGAACGATGAAGAGGAACAAGTCTTTTGCGATGAAGATTTAAGTCCCGCTCAAGTTATCTCCAAGGTCTTGACTCTTCAACATCACCAAGAAGAAGACCAAAGATGCCACATATTCCATACAATGGCCGGCATCAATGGAAGATCCGTCAAGGTCATCATCGATGGAGGGATTTGTCATAACCTCGCAAGTGAAGAACTTTGCTCCAAGCTCCAATTTCCCAAGACGAAGCACCCTCATCCCTACAAAGTTCAATGCTTAGCGACTCCGCCACCATCCAAGTCGAGCATTGAGCACAAGTCTCCTTCAAATTTGGCGCCTACAAAGACACTTTGCAGTGCGATGTCATTCCAATAACTGTTTTCCACCTTCTTCTTGGACACCCATGGCAATTTGATAGAGGTGTCATCCACAATGGCCGAACGAACCACTACATCTTCAAGATGAACGGAAAGGAGTACGTACTTCACCCTATGTCTCCAAGCCAAGTGATCGCTGACAAGCAAGCCACCCATCGTGGAGAGAATGGTGAGAGATTGAACCACCAAAATGAGAGTGAGCACCAGAAGCCCAAATTGGGTGCCTCCACGATGAGAGAAAAGAAGAACTTAGTTCTATTTGCCACCAAAAGTGAGATAAGAGGAGTGTGTGAGAACCCATCTAGTGTCCTACACTATGTCCTTTTGTGCAAGGACGACGCACCAAAAGCTAACACCTCTCATGCTCTACCTTTAGTGTTGTCTTCTCTTTTGCAGGAATTCCAAGATGTTTTCTCCAACGAGCTACCTCCGGGACTACCTCCACTACGAGGCATCGAGCACTGCATCGACCTCATCCCTGGAGCACCTCTTCCAAACAAAGCTCCCTACCGTGTCATCCCCGAAGAAACCAAAGAAATAAAAGGCAAGTAAAGCATCTCATAGACCATGGACATGTGCGCAAAAGTTTGAGTCCTTGTGCTGTTTCGGTCATTCTTGTGCCAAAACGAGATGATAGCTTTCGCATGTGCTCCGATTGTAGACCTATTAATACTATCACCGTTCACTATAGGTATCCCATTCCACGCCTTGATGATATGCTTGATGAAGTTAGTGGTGCCACTATATTTTCTAAAATTGATCTTAAAAGTGGTTACTATCAAATCTGCATACAAGAGGGTGATGAATGGAAAACCGCTTTCAAAACAAAGTTTGGCTTGTATGAGTGGTTAGTCATACCTATGGGTCTATCGGAAGCACCGGGTACTTTCATGTGTCTTATGAATTATGTCTTTCGCCCTTACATTGGTGAGTTTGTTGTGGTCTACTTCGACGACATCCTTGTTTATAGCAAATCTCTTGAAGATCATGTCACCCATGTTCGAACCATTTTGCAATCTCTTCGAAAAGAGCATCTCTTTGCTAACATGGAAAAATGCCTTCTTGGCGTTGATAATCTCATTTTCTTGGGTTTTGTTGTTTCCTATATGGGTGCTCATGTTGTTGACTCCAAGATCAATGCTATTAGAACTTGTCCACAACCAACCAACTTGAATCAAGTGCGTAGCTTCCTTGGTCTAGCCGGTTTCTATCGTAGATTTGTGAAGGACTTTAGCACCATTGCTTCAGCTTTGCATGCTTTGAGCAAGAAAAATGTGCCTTTTGTTTGGGGACCATCCCAAGACACCGCTTTCAATGAGCTTAAGAATTTGCTTACTCATACTCCCAAGCTTGCATTACCCAAATTTGACAAGCCCTTTGAGATTCATTGTGATGCTAGTGGTAATGGCATAGGAAGTGTGTTAACGCAAGAGAAGCGCCCCATAGCTTACTTTAGTGCGAAACTTTTCAGAGCGCAACTCAATTACCCCATCTATGACAAAGAGTTATATGCTTTAGTGCAAGTTTTGCATGAATGGGAACACTCTCTTCGCCCTCATGAATTTATCATTCATACCAATCATGAAATGCTTAAATACTGTGACGCCCCCGATTTGACCGTACACTAATCATACACGCAAATGTGCACGACCAAGATCAGGGACTCACGGGAAGATATCACAACCCTAGACACAAATAAAAATAATAAAAGCTTTATATTACAAGCCAGGGGCCTCGAGGGCTCGAATACAAGAGCTCGATCATAGACAAGTCAGTGGAAGCAACAATATCTGAGTACAGACATAAGTTAAACAAGTTTGCCTTAAGAAGGCTAGCACAAACTGGGATACAGATTGAAAGAGTTGCAGGCCTCCTGCCTAGGATCTTCCTAAACTACTCCTGGTCGTCGCCAGCGGCCTGCTTGTAGTAGTAGGCACCTCCAGAGTAGTAGGAGTCATCGTCAATGGTGGCGTCTGGCTCCTGGACTCCATCGTCTGGTCACAGCAATCGGGTATAGAAAGGGGAAAATAGGGAGCAAAGCAACCGTGAGTACTCATCCAAAGTACTCGCAAGCAAGGAGCTACACTACATATGCATGCATTGGTATCAAATGGAAAAGGGGTAGCATATGTGGACTAAACTGCAGAATGCCGGAATAAGAGGGGGATAGCTAGTCCTATCAAAAACTATGCTTCTGGCAACCTCCATCTTGCAGCATGTAGAAGAGAGTAGATGGTAAGTTCACCAAGTAACATTGCACACCATAACCCTACCCGGTGGTCCTCCCCTCGTCGCCCTGTGAGAGAGCGATCATCGATTGTATCTGGCACTTGGAAGGGTGTGTTTTATTAAGTATCTGGTTCTAGTTGTCATAAGGTCGAGGTACAACTCCAAGTCGTCCAGTTACCGAAGATCACGACTATTCGAATAGATAAACTTCCCTGCAGGGGTGCACCACATTTCCCAACACGCTCGATCCCCTTTGTTCGAACACACTTTTCTGGGTCATGCCCGGCCTCGGAAGATCAACATGTCGCAGCCCTACCTAGGCACAACAGCGAGGTCAACACATTGGTCTAAATCCTATGGCACAGGGGTCTGGGCCCATCGCCCATTGCACACCTACACGTTGCGTACGCGGCCGGCGAGCAGACCTAGCCTCCCTTATACAAGAGCAGGTGTTCCAGTCCAACCCGGCGCGCGCCGCTCAGTCGCTGACATCATGAAGGCTTCGACACATACCACGACGCGTAGTTGGTTAGTGCGTATAGGCCAGTGGCCAGACTCAGATCGAATACCAAGATCTCGTTAAGCGTGTTATTTTTAAGTAACAGGGGACGCCGACCAGGGCCAAGCCCACCTCTCTCCTAGGTGGTCTCAACCTGCCATGTCGCTCCGCCACAAAGTAACAGTCGGGGGCCGTCGAGAAACCAGGCCCACCACTACCTGGATGGAACCACCTGCCCCTTCAGCCCCCAACATCAGAATCACTTGCGGGTACTCAAAGAGCCGACTCGACTTTAGTCACCACAAGTATCATATACTATGTATATAAGTATATACCTGTGATCACCTCCCGAGTGATCACGGCCCGATAGTATAGCATGGCAGACGGACAAGAATGTAGGGCCACTGATGATAAACTAGCATCATATACTAAGCATTTAGGATTGTAGGTAAGGTATCAATAACTGTAGCAACAATGACAGGCTATGCATCAGGATAGGATTAACGGAAAGCAGTAACATGCTACACTAATCTAATGCAAGCAATAGAGAGAAGAATAGGCGATATCTGGTGATCAAGGGGGGGCTTGCCTGGTTGCTCTGGCAAGTAGGGGTCGTCAACAACGTAGTCGGACGGGGCACCAGCAGTGGCATCAGTCTCGTAGTCTACCGGAGAGAAGAGGGGGAAGAAACAATGAATACAATGCAAACATACGCATATCGATGCATGACATGACTATTAACGGTGCTAGGAGTGCCCTAACGCGGTATGAGGTGATACCAGTGAAGGGGGAAACATCCAGGAAAATATCCCCGGTGTTTCGCGTTTTTGGACAGGTTAATTGGAGGGGGAAAGTTGCATGTTTGCTATGCTAGGGATGCGTGGCGGATGAACGGGCTGCGTATCCGGATTCGTCTCGTCGTTCTGAGCAACTTTCATGCACACAGTTTTTCCATCCGAGCTACGGTTTATTTTATATTGATTTTAAAAGATTTAAATTAATTTTAGCATTTATTTAATTAATTTAATTCAACATTATCCAGAACAGTGCAGTGCATGCTGACGTCAGCATCACGTCAGCAGTCAACAGGGGTGTTGACTAGTCAACTAACGTGTGGGTCCCGTTCGTCATTGACTAGACTAACTAATTATGATTAATTAGTTTAATTAGTTGTTTAGTTTAATTAATCAAAATATTATTTTAATTCTTCCTTCTTTTTTTAAACGTTCTGGGGGCTGGGGCCCGTTTGCCATACGCCCAGGGGGGCATAGCGGGCGTTGGGCACGAGCGTCGCGGAGCGAGGCAACTAGGGCTGCGGCGGGGCGGTTGGCGGGCGCGGGTGGATGCGGGTCGCTGCCGACAAGGCCAGGCGGACCGGAGCAAGCAGCAGGCCGCGGGCGCTGGCACAGGAGGCGAGCGGCGGCGAGTCAAGCGGCGGGCGTCGGCAGCAGGCATCGGCGGCCCGGTCGGCCATGGTGGGGCGCGCGCACGGGCGTTGCTGGTTGAGGGCAAGCATGAGCAGGCAGGCGGCAGCAAGTAACGACAGCAACGGCTGGGCGCGTGCACGCGGATGGAGGCGGTCGCGAGCGTGCCCGGTGACATGCCGGGCTGGGCGGGACCGCGGTGAGCACGGCCGGCGCGCGTAAGCGTTGGTGGTCGGGCGTGGTCACGGACGAAGGGAGAGAGAGGGAGAGGCCGGGGCTCACAGCGGGTGTAGGGTTCGGGGGTAGCGGTGCTCGGGGAGGAAGACGGGGACGCGACACCGGCGAGGAGGAAATCCCGCGAGGGAGAGGAAGGCGACGGTGGCCGCGGCGTCGTGGGCGTCGGGTCGATGGGCGACGCGGGAGAGGAGGCGCAGGCGAGGTGGTCCTAGGCAGCGGCGGCGTGGTCCCTGCGGCGGTAGGCAGTGATCACGGCCCCCCCTTTCCCGATCCAAATCGGGGTCGATGGGGGGTGGAGGAGAGACGTGGGGGAGTGGGGGCGGTGAGGGGTTAGGGTTTCGGTCGGTCGGACCGGGGGGGTTAGTAGGCTAGGTCGCGGGGTGGACCGGCCCATTCGGGTGGATGGGGCCAGCTGGGTCACTGGCTGGGCCGAGGTCCAGTGGGCCACGAGGCCTTTTTTTGTATTTTAGTTTTCTTTTCTTGTATATATATTTTATTTCATTTCTGTTTTATTTTGTTCCTCCTTTTATTTTAGTTTTGTAAAGTACAAAAATGACCCCAAAATTAGTACTACCACTAAACCCACTACCATAAAAAGTTTAGTCCCTAAATAGAATTGTTTAACATTTTACTAATTATAAAAGGCATTTCAATAATTGTTTTGCTACTGTTTTATTCATTTTAGAGTATTTAAAGATTTTATAAAAGTGGGGTTTTTTCACCACAATTACCTTTGGATTATTTGGCACAACTCAAACAGTTTAGTTTTAAAGTTTGAAAACTTTTGTCGTTTGTCTTTATTTTAAATTTGAATTTGAATCGCTTTTGAACCATCGCAAGATTAACTACAGTGACATCGGTGACATGACATCATTAGGAGAGGATTACTGTAGCTTAATTATCTGGGCGTCACAAATACCTGAACAAGCATCATGCTAAGTGGAGTGAGTTCACTGAGTCTTTTCCTTATGTTATCAAGTACATCAAAGGTAAGGAAAATGTTTTGGCGGATGCTCTTTCCCGCTTATGCATGCTTGTTACTCAACTTGAATTGGATGTCATTGGCTTTGAACACATAAAAGACTTGTATGAGCATGATCCTACTTTTGCTATTCCTTATGCCAAATGTTTCGAGCATACCTTTTGGGAACGCTATTACCTCAAGAATGGATATCTTATGAGAGCTAACAAGCTTTGCATCCTCGAGTCTTCTCTTTGTTTGTTGCTTTTGCAGGAATCTCATGGAGGAGGACTAATGGAACATTTTGGACGCGACAAGACTTTCACTACGCTCTCCAAGAACTATTATTGGCCCAAGATGTTTCGCGACGTCAACCGCTTCACCAACCGATGATCTACATGTCGCAAAGCTAAGTCTAAAGCTCAATCCCATGGCCTTTACATGCCTCTCCCAATTCCATACCAACCATGGGAAGATATTAGCATGGATTTTGTACTTGGATTGCCTAGAACTCTAAATGGAAAGGATTCGGTATTTGTTGTTGTCGGCCGTTTCTCTAAGATGGCACATTCTAGTCCTTGCAACAAGATAGATGATGCTTCACATGTTGCCAATATCTTTTGTAGGGAAATATTGCGTCTACATGGAGTGCCAAAGACGATTGTCTCGGACCGCGACGTCAAGTTCCTAAGCTACTTTTGGAAGACCCTATGCGCCAAGCTCGGAATCAAGCTACTCTTCTCCATGGCTTACCATCCTTAAACCGACATTCAAACGGAGGTGACCAACCGCACACTCTCCGCTCTACTTCGAGTGCTAATCAAGAAGAACATCAAGGAGTGGGAGGAGTGTCTACCTATCGCCGAGTTCGCCTACAACCGCGCAAGACACTCAACAACTAGCAAGTCCTCCTTCAAGGTCATCTACGAATTCAACCCTTTGTCCCCATTGGACATTCTTCCTCTACTACTACAAGAGCGCGTCAAGATGGACGCAAGTGCACGTGTGAACCATCTCAAGAAGGTGCATGAAGATACAAGGCAAACCATCGAGCGCCAGGTACAATGACTTGCGACCAAGCGCAATATCAACAAGCACCCCATGGTATTCAACATTGGAGATCTTGTGTGGCTACACCTTCGCAAGGACTGCTTCCCCCACGAACGCAAGTCCAAACTTTGACCACGAGCGGATGGACCCTTCAAGGTGCTTGAACGCTACAACAACAACGCCTACAAGATCGACCTCCCGCGCAACAAGTACTCTGTGAGCGACATCTTCAACGTCAAGGATCTCTCGCCCTACCAAGGTGATGAGGATTTCGATCCGAGGTCGGATCTTCCCCAAGGGAGGGGAGATGATGCGGAGCATCCTATGGTCATCCCCATGTACCTACCATCGTCTCACGAAGTGCCAAGAGGACCCATGACTCGAGCTAGAGCTAGAGCTCTCGAGACCGAGGTGACTTCTCTCCTTAGCGATATTACATATGATCATCTCAAGACATGGCTACTACCTAAGTCTGAGATGTTGTGCATGATTAGGTACCAAGAGGACCCTCCCTAAGATGCACGTGAAGACGGACAAGCCGCCAAGTCCACGGATGAAGAGGAACGCCGAAAGGAGAAGAAGACAGCTCCAGGGCCCGGACATCCGACCGCTGAAGACTTCAACTACAGCAGCATTCCAGCCGCCGAGCATCTACAGGCCTCGGACATCCGGCCCCAGCCCGAACATCCGGCCTTCCGCCCGGATATCCGGACAAGCTGCATCCAGAGAACAGAAGAGATGCCCCACTAGCCCGGATATCCGGCCCGACGCCCGGACGTCCGGCCCCGTCTGTCTGCGCACAGTAAAGGGCCGAAGCCCATGTACCCTTTCACCCCTAGACTATATATACCTCTCTCCTACCTACACTTTAGGGTTAGCATTGTGATAGTTTATTTGAGAGATAGATCTTCGCTCATCCATATCGGATCTACTCCACGAGAGAGACCGCGGCCCCTCTATGGAGAAGATCCACTTGGATTTAAGACCTCCTTGCGGAGAAGACCATCAAGACCTCCTCACGGAGAAGATTGTGCTACTTTTATCGTCCTTAGTTGTCCGTGGATCTTGTATCTTCCTTTGTGTTCATGGATCTAGCATATGTGTGATCGTTCTTGTTGGTTTGAGTGATTCTCTCGTGTTTCCCCTTGTGCTTCCCCTTGTGTTCTTTGTGTTCTTCATGGGATCCGCTCCTTTCGTGAAAGTTCGGCCATCTAGGGTTCCACCCTACAACAAATTCCTTATGGTTAAAGAGTAATTTGGAAAATCGTAAAATTTCGCAAACCGAACAGCAGAGTTCATATTTTCGATGTCATTTCTAAACGGCTAATCTAATTGAGGCAAATGATATGGCGTTGGAAAGCTTATGAAAATGCGCTACTTTATCTTGTTGAAAGCTTTTCTATTTTTGATCAGTTTAAAAGTAATTTAGAAAACGGTACCAATTCCACCGAGTTCGTATTTTCGAGCTAATTTTTTAACCTTACGTCCGAATGCAGCAAATGATATGGCGTTGGAAAGCTTGAGGAAATGCAAAACTTTTTGGTCTATATTGTTTATCCCAATTCATTTTGGTTTTATGTCAATTTTGAAAATGGCTAAAAACGTATTTTTCTTGTAATTTTTACAACTTTTGTCGGAATGGGGCAAATAATATACCGTTAAAAAGCTACAGAAAATGCAAAAACTTCCTCATGTTGATGGTTTTCTCTAATTCCTAGCCATTTTCAAGTAGTTTCAAAAATGGCGTGATCATTCATTCTGCCTTTATCGCGAAACAGATTCTTCAAGAATGCACCGTGTGAAGAACTTGAACTTCTCAACATCTGTACTTGAACTTCACTATGTTTTTTCACATGCTTTTCTTGCTCGTAGCCTCTTCATCCACAATTAGTAGCCCTCCATCCAAACACTGGAATTGAGCAAGTGATAGAGGAAAAGGTGTCATGTCTTTCGATGAGATGGTGGCTATCGTTTGGAGGAAGTCGACTTTGACGATCTGACTACGAACGTGCGAGGGCGTCGCACCTTAGCAATCGCTAAACCAACTCTGAGAGGTTATTGACCATGCCGGAGCACGATCAACCTGACCACAAAGGTCTGTTTCCTCTAGGCAAACGAAGAACAAGCAAGAAACTAAGATTGCAATCTGGATATTGCGAATATAAGAGGAAAGCTTTATTGATCAAGGTGGGGTTCTGTGACGCCTTTGTCTGGTCGTTGAACACAAATGAAGTACGCGAAGTTGCAGCTATGGTGAACTGTAATCTAAACACCCCCCCCCCAAGTCGAACCGATCCCCTAAGGGCTGTATATATGGAGGATAGAGGTGGGAATTTCGTGGCCCTTGGAGGAGGGGTCCGAAACCAACCCTAACTCTTGTTTCCCCACACATACGGACTCTAAAAACGGCCTATAATCAAGTATTTCGAAATTACATGGGCTTGGCCCAAAAATAAGGTGACGCAGCACCTAGGATAGCCTCTGGACGAAATTTATGAAGTGGCATCTTGTATATTTCGTCCAAGGCTTCATGCACTTGTTAAGGTGGCTTCAAAGTCCTGGAATCATCACTTGTAACTCCGTTCTTGTTCCCCTTGCGCACGCCATCATCTCCATGCTTGAACTTGCTCCAAGGTTCATCTTCATTGTCCAAGCTAGGCCCTTCATTTGTAAGCAAAACAAATGTATCCAATTTAGGCAGCATCATATTCTCATGAACATTAGAATCGTTACCAAGAAACGAAAGTACCTGGTAATTTAATTAGCGTGCACAAGCTCTAGTAATTGGTCCAGTATGTATAGCAGCAGGGTTGTGGGTGTAATAATGGTATTGATGTCCTCATCATCCTCCCCTTCTTGAAATGAAGTCGTCCTCGACGGAAGCTCATCTTCCTCACCCAAATAAGGCTTCAAATCTGCAATGTTAAAAGTGGGACTAACCCCAAAATCTGCAGGCAGCTCAGGTTTATATGCATTATCATTTATTTTCTCTAACACCTTAAAAGGACCATCAGCACGTGGCATTAGCTTTGATTTGCGCAAATTAGGAAATCTATCCTGACGCAAATGTAACCAAACAAGATTTCCAGGTGCAAACACAACATGTTTTCTTCCCTTATCTCTAGCTTGTTTATATTTAGCATTCATACGCTCAATGTTTTCCTTAGTTAACTCATGCATTTTTAAAATCAATTTAACACGTTCTTAGCATCAAAATTAACCTTCTCCGAAGATGGAAGAGGCAACAAATCAATAGGTGAACGAGGTAGGAAACCATACACAATTTCAAAAGGGCACATCTTAGTAGGAGAATGCAATGAACGATTATAAGCAAATTCGATATGAGGCAAGCATTCTTACCACATTTTCTTATTATTCTTCAAAACAGCCCTAAGCATAGTAGACAATGTTCTATTGACTACTTCAGTCTGTCCATCAGTTTGGGGGTGAGAAGTAGTACTAAAAAGCAGTTTAGTCCCCAACTTAGCCCATAAACATCTCCAAAAGTGGCTAAGAAATATAGTATCACGATCTGAAACAATAGTATTTGGCACACCATGCAAGCGAATAATTTCATGAAAGAACAAATAAACAACATTAACAGCATCATCGCTTTTATGACATGGTATAAAGTGTGCCATTTTCGAGAACCTATCCACGACAACAAATATGATATCCCTCCCCTTCTTTGTTCGACGTAAACCTAAAACAAAGTCCATAGGTATCTCCTCCCAAGGAACACTAGGTACACGCAAAGTCATATATAAACCATGAGGATTTAGTCGTGACATAGCTTTTTGACATGTAGTGCAGCGAGCAACAAAATGCTCAACATCACATCTCATCTTTGGCAAAAAGAAATGTGTAGCAAGTATATCCTCCGTCTTCTTCATGCCAAAGTGTCCCATTAATCCTCCTCCATGCGCCTCCTGCAATGCATAGCTTGTTAGCACGAAACACAAATCCATCATTAATGACGAATTTGTTCCACGTTCTTCCTTCTTTACAATTCTGCATTACACCTTTAAAATCAGCATCATGCACATATTGATCTTTGATGGTCTCCAAACCAAATATTTTGAAGTCAAGTTGTGAAAGCATAGTATAACAACGAGACAATGCATCAGCAATAACATTTTCTTTACCCTTCTTGTGTTTAATGACATAAGGGAAAGTCTCAATGAATTCAACCCATTTAGCATGTCTATGATTCAGTTTAGCTTGATTTTTAATATGTTTCAAAGATTCATGATCAAAATGTATAACAGATTCTTTGGGCCATAAATAATGTTGCCATGTTTCTAAAGTCTGAATAAGAGCATATAATTTTTTATCATAAGTAGAATAATTCAGACTTGGCCCACTCAATTTTTAAAAAAAGTATGCAACAGGTTTGCCATCTTGTAGTAACACACCTCCTAATCCAATTCCACTAGCATCACATTCAAGCTCAAAAGTCTTATTAAAATCAGGAAGTTGGAGTAAAGGAGCATGTGTCACCTTATCTCTCAATACCGTGAAGGCTTCTTCCTGTGCGGTACCCCAAACAAAAGGCACATCCTTCTTTGTAAGCTCATTGAGAGGTGCAATAATGGTGCTGAAATCTCTCACAAAACGCCTATAGAATCCAGCGAGGCCAAGAAAACTCCTCACTTGTGTGACCGTTTTGGGTTGCGGCCAACTCTCAATAGCTTCAATCTTGGCTTTATCAACTTCAATTCCCTGTGGAGTAACAACATAGCCAAGAAAAGATACTCGATCGGTGCAGAAGGTGCACTTCCCAAGGTTACCAAACAAACGTGCATCATGTAGAGCAATAAAAACAGCACGTAAATGTTCCAAATGTTCCTCCAAAGATCTGTTATAAATCAGTATATCATGAAAATAGACTACCACAAATAGTCCAATGAAAGCACGTAAAACTTTGTTCATTAGTCTCAAGAAAGTACTAGGTGCATTAGTTAACCCAAAAGGCATGACTAACCACTCATATAAACCAAACTTAGTTTTAAATGTTGTTTTCCATTCATCTCCCAATTTCATACGAATTTGATGGTATCCACTATGCAAATCAACTTTGGAGAAAATTGTAGAGCCACTCAATTCATCAAGCATATCATCTAGCCTAGGAATAGGATGACGATAACAAATAGTAATATTATTAATGCCTCTACAATCAGCACAAGGACTAAGGGATTCGCGTATGTTACCTTTGTCGAGCAGCTCCTATACTTGACACATAATCTCCTTCATTTCCTCTGGATTGGTATGGTATGGTGCACGGTTGGGTAGCGATGCACCGGGAATTAAGTCAATTTGATGCTCAATCCCTCGAATAGGTGGTAATCCCGGTGGCACGTCTTGTGGGAAGACATCAGCGAACTCCTGCAAAATGTTAGTGACAGCAGGGGGCAAAGAGGAAGGCATGTCCTCGAATGAAAATAATGCCTCTTCGCACACAAAAGCATAGCAAACAGATTTGCTGAAATCTAGCTCATCAATATCAGATTTTGCGGCAAGTAAACATGCACTTTTCAATTTAATTTCAGAAGCAACACTAGATGGTTTATTATTAGGTTTCATTTGTTGCTCAAATTCTTTTGCCATAATCTGATTTTCACTCTTATTTTTCTCCTGTTTTGCTTTATTAGCTCTATTAATATCATCTTTCAAAATGGATTCAGGAGTCATAGGAAGCAATGTAATATGGCTATCCTTATGAACTAGAGTATACTGATTATTTCTACCATGGTGTACATAATTTTTATAAAATTGCCATGGTCTACCAAGTAATAAGGAACATGCTTGCATGGGTACCACATCATGATCAACATAATCAGCATATGTAGAGATACTAAAATGCCCACGAACAGTACGTGTTACCTTAACCTTGCCGCTGTTGTTGAACCATTGGATGATGTAAGGATGTGGTGTGGTATTGTAGTGAGAGATAGCTTCTCCGCCATATCCATGCTAGCCAAGTTGTTGCAGCTCCCTCCATCTATGATGACGCGAACAGAATGTTCCTTCACAACTCCCATTGCATGGAACAAATTATGCCTTTGATTTTTCTCAGCTTGCGTGACCTGCACACTCAAAATATGTTGAGCAACTAAACATTCATACTTGTCAGCATCTTCAGGAGCCATGTATTGCGTCTCATGATTTGTAACACCCCATATGTAACTTGCCATATTTGTATTCCAACTCTTGCCATTTCCGGCACTAAGTTATGTTTATTTCCTCGTTGTCGGGTTTTTGTCTTCGTTTTGTTTCTGTCTTTGTCATGCATCTCATATCATGTCATCATGTGCATCGCATTTGCATACATGTTCGTCTCATGCATCCGAGCATTTTCCCCGTTGTCCGTTTTGCATTCCGGCGCTCCTATGTCCTCCGGTGTCCCTTTCTACCTCTTTTCATGTGCGAGTGTTAAACGTTCTCGGATTGGACCAAGACTTGCCAAGCAGTCTTGGTTTACTACCGGTAGACCGCCTGTCAAGTTTTGTGCCATTTGGACTTTGTTTGATACTCCAACGGTTAACCGAGGAGCCGTAAAGGCCTCGTGTGTGTTGCAGCCCAACACCTCTCCAAAGTGGCCCAAAACCCACCAAAACCCCCTCCATCATCTCGGTCGTTCGATCACGATCGCGTGGCCGCAAACCGTGCTCAATTTGGAGCCTCCTAGCTCCTCCTATGTATAAAAAGGCATCTCCTCCCCGAAATTTCGGATCCCTAACCCTAGCCCCCCTCCCTCTCCGCCGCCGGACGAAAACCCGCCGAAGAACATGTCCGACCTGCGCCACCGCCGCCACGTAGCACTCCGCGATTCGCCGCGGCCCGTTGCGGTCACTTTACCACGCGGACCCGCCGGGGCCCAGGCGGGGCCCCCCGGCCCGAAGCCGTCCGCCGCCCGCGCCCTTCCTCGCCCCTTCGACCGCCGCCCCGTGCTGCCCCGCTCTGCCTTGTCGCCGGCAACCGCCGCCCCTGCCGCCCGGCGCCGCCTCGTCGCGCCGCCCGAGGCCACCGCGCCTCCTCGCCGCCCCTTCCTCGCCTCGCCGCCGCCCAAGTCCCACTCCCGCGACCTCGTGTACTGCTCCGGCGCGTCTCCGTCGAGCCCCCTCCGGTGATCCTCGAAGAACGCGCCTGATCTAGATCCGGATCTGAGAGGTTGACCTAATTTTTGCCCTAGTCCAAGTAATTTTTAGCGTTTTTCATCGCATCATAACTCTTCATCTGTGGCTCCGTTTTGGGCGTGTAGCATATCAAATTGTTCGCCCCAACGAGTACTTCATTTCATTCCATTGCACCATGTTCATTTGAGTTCATATTGATGCCCTAAATTATGTTGCAAGAGTGCTATGCAATGTTAGTTTCAGATTCTTAGCAGAATTTGGACATTTTTATTTTTTGCCATGATTAATGTGTGCCTCCTATGAACTTGATCCCTACATGAGTTTTGAAGTATGCCATGCCATCTTTACAGGGGAGTATGCCATGTATTTTTGTGATCTCTGTGGTGACTAGCACAAGCATGCAAATTAGCTCTCGTAATGTTGCTGATTTCAGGGACTTAGAATTCCTCTAAGTCTTTGCCCTGTTAATATTTTTATGCCATGTATTCTTGTTGCTACAGAGTGATCCATGCATCTTTTGAGCATGATCAGTAAGGATGCTTTGGAGATAATTTTATGCTCTACCCATCCATGTCTTTGTTTGCAATTATGGAGCACCCTAGCTTGACTCAATTGAGCTCTACTTTTGCTATAAAATGTTCCTGGCAGATTGTTTACATGTTAAGCGATTTTGCCGAGGTTGTTGTAATTGATCCGTGCATGCTATGAGGTTGTTCTTGCCATGTTTAGCTTCTATGCCATGTCTACTTGCTGGGTGTATGCTTAGTTTTTCATGCCATGCTTTGTGTGGAGTGCATCGAGATCGCAAACATGCCTACGTGAATCTGTTTTTGCCATGTTCCAGTTTTCTACTAAGTCTGAATCTGTTAACGGAACTTGCTATGTTCACATGGTTGCCATTGTATTTTCTGATCCCTTTTGGCTTATGGTCAGTAAGGGACTATTGTTGTATGCTTTGAGTAGCTTCATGCCATGCCTTGCTTTGCCATGATATGTTTCTGTAGCATGTTGTTATCTTGATCTAAACATTGCTTCCTGATGTTAAATTCCTGACATGTTATTTTCACTAAGTCTGTAACCTGATATCTTTTGCACTTTTGCCATTCTTGTTTGGGCCTGCTATTGTGTGAATTAGCCGTATCTCAGTGTTCATCTTTTGTCAAGCATCTTGAGTGGATACCTGCCATGTGCTTTGTTGTTATGTTAGAGTGCAGTAGCTTGTTGTTCTTGATGCATTTAGATGGCCTCGTGCTATTAATTGCAGATCGATGACATTTGTTTTGCTTGCCATTTGCAAACCGTGCATCCGATTCCGGTGATCTTTATATTGATTTTGACTGAAATCAACTCATCTTTCCAGCGGCACTCTTGGTTTTCCAAGTTGAGGCCAGGTTCAAGCTTTCCTTTCCGAAACATGCATATGCATCGCATATCACATCCCGCATATCATGCCATGTTTTGCATCATGTTGCTTGTGCATTGCATCGTGGTTGATTGTGTCTCCCTTTGCTTGTGTTCTTGCTTTGGGTAGAGCCAGGAGACGAGTACGTGACCGAGGAACCCGTTGAGTACGCTTACGAGGGTCAAGCTAACGTCAATTCGGAGAACTTTGCAGGCAAGATGACCATACCCTCGAAATCACTTCTATCTTTGCTTGCTAGATGCTCGCTCTTTTGCTATGCCTATGGTATGATACCTACCACTTGCTTATCATGCCTCCCATATTGCCATGTCAAACCTCTAACCCACCTTTTCCTAGCAAACCGTTGTTTGGCTATGTTACCGCTTTGCTCAGCCCCTCTTATAGTGTTGCTAGTTGCAGGTGAAGATCGGAGTTTGTTCCTTGTTGGAACATGTTTATTGTTGGGATATCATTATTATATCTTGTCTACTTTAATGCACCTATATACTTGGTAAAGGGTGGAAGGCTCGGCCTTATTCCTGGTGTTTTGTTCCACTCTTGCCGCCCTAGTTTCCGTCATACCGGTGTTATGTTCCTTGATTATGCGTTCCTTACACGGTTGGGTTATAATGGGAACCCCTTGACAGTTCGCCTTGAATAAAACTCCTCCAGCAATGCCCAACATTGGTTTTACCATTTGCCACCTCGCCTCTTTTCCCTTGGGTTTCCGGAGCCCGAGGGTCATCTTTATTTTAAACCCCTGGGCCAATGCTCCTCTGAGTGTAGGTCCAAACTAGAGCCCCTTGCAGCGCCACCTCAGGGAAACTCGAGGGCTGGTTTTAGTTGTACGAATTGCTTATCTGGTGTGCCCTGAGAACGAGATATGTGCAGCTCCTATCGGGATTTGTCGGCACATTCGGGTGGCTTTGCTGGACTTGTTTTACCATTGTCGAGATGTCTTGTAACCAGGATTCCGAGTCTGATCGGATTGTCTTGGGAGAAGGAATATCCTTCGTTGCCCATGAGAGCTTGTGATGGGCTAAGTTGGGACACCCTTGCAGGGATTTGAACTTTCGGAAGCCGTGCCCACGGTTATGGGCAGATGGGATTTTTTTAATGTCCGGTTGTAGAAAACCTGAATCTTAACTTAATTAAAATGAATCAACAAAGTGTGTGGCTGTGATGGTCTCTTTTCGGCGGAGTCCGGGAAGAGAACACGGTCTCGTGTTATGCTTGAACGTAGGTTGTTCTAGGATCACTTCTTGATCATAGTTTATCGATCGTGCATTTGCCTTCTCTTCTCACTCTCATTTGCGTATGTTAGCCACCATATATGCTAGTGCTTGTTGTAGCTCCACTTCATACCTTTTTTCCCTACCTATAAGCTTAAATAGTCTTGATCGCGAGGGTGTGAGATTGTTGAGTCCCCGTGACTCACAGATTGCTTCATAACCAGATGCAGGGACCGATGATACCGCTTCAGGAGATTCGACTGAGCTCAAGTGGGAGTTCGATGAGGACTCAGGACGATACTACATTTCCTTTCCAGACGATCAGTAGTGGGGCCCAGTTGGGCCGATCAGGGACATTATGCACTTGGGGTTGTCTTTATTTTGGTTCCGTAGTCGGACCTTGATTGTATCTGGATGATTGTAATGTTATATTTATGTTATTGTGTGACGTGGTGATTGTAAGCCAACTATGTATCGCTTTCCTTATTCATTACATGGGTTGTGTGAAGATTACCCCACTTGCGACATTGCTTACAATGCGGTTATGCCTCTAAGTCGTGCTTCGACACGTGGGACATATAGCCGCATCATGGGCATTACATGATCAGAATCATCTCCATCATGTTCTTCATGTGTAATAAGAGCCAAAGTCTCCTCAACATAGTCACTAGCGGACTCATACCTGCCATCCTCAGTAGCAATCATCACACGCTGAGATTTGCATTCTCTCGCAAAATGTCCTCTTCCCTTACAATGACGACAAATAATATCACTTGTATGCCCGGTTGATGCCATGGAAGAAGAAGAGCTCTGCACAGGCCCGGCAGGTGTGCTCTTGGTAGATAGTGGTGGTTGTGTCTGCTTTCTTGTATGTAACATCCCAAATTTTCAATTTGGAATGTTATACATTAGATCATCATGCATATCATATTTTATTTTGCTTTTTGGTTGATCCTAGAAATTCTACGCAACTCAATGACCCACGAAGAGAGTTGGGGATTTCGTTATTTTCATATTTGAGTTCTCTCAAATTTTGAGAATAGGATCATTTGATTTTATTTATTTTATCATCAATTATTTCTATTACAAAAATATGAGAGAGGGAATAAAATGACTTTCCCAAAATAAAGAAATATTGAGGATTTAATAAAAAATCAAATAAGATTTTATTTCGGAGTTTTTCGGTGTTTTATTTGAATTTAGGAAAAAAGTATGTTTTTCAAAATCACATTTAGGGCCCAAATAAATGTTCACCTTCTGCGTCTTCATTTTAGAAGCCCGTGAAAATTTATTTCGGAATTTTTGGAGTCCGTTTAGTATTTATTTTTATTTTTCTTCTGAGCGGAATAAAAAAACGAACCGACTTCGGGCCGTACCCGAGAGGGACACCGCCCGGGGGCAGTCCTTTAAATAGCGTCGCCCCGAGTCGCCCCAGCCCATCAGCCCCGCCTCGATCCGCGCACGCCGCCGGAGCCGCCGCCGCCGACGATGATCCCGCCGCCCGAGGTTCGTCGCGCCTCATTTTCCGTGCCGAAAAAAAAGAAAAAAAGAAACAGAGAAAAAAATTCGGCGTTCGTCGTTTTTCTTTTTCTCGGATTAAATCCGCGATTTTTCTGATCGTGATTCCTGATCCAATTTTCGCTTTAGTTTAACTTTTCGCTCGTTTATCGGAATCAGGCGATTCAAGCGCCTAGGGATTCGTCTCGAAACCCTCTATCCGAATAACCAACTTAAACAAGATTTTGCTACTGTAAAATTTGCCCTAGATCCAGGTTACTAGAATGAAGTTGTTTTCTTTCGTCGTTCCTCTTTTGTTGTTTCGTTCAATTTGATTCTTTTTGCCAACCGGAGTTCTTAAGTTGAACCTTCTGGTTAGATCTCTTATTTGAGTTTTACCTGTGCATTAGATGAGTACTTATTGTATGCTTGTTTGTTTGTCTGCGATAGAATACCCGGAGTGCGCCGCCTGTTACTTCGAATCGTTAGGTTTCGCGGATCATCAGCAAGGCAAGTAATACTTTGATCATACCTTTTCTACTACCCAGTTTTATTGCATTAGATCAATCCTCACACATTGCATGATTAGGATCTAATTAAATTGTGGGATGGGAAGTAGATGAGGTAGTACCTATTACCTGTTTATTATCAAACCTTTGGGAGTTACTTCTACGTTTGCTTATTATGCCATGCTATGCTAGTAGACATGGATTGGGTGAGTGAAATCCATGACAGATGTGAGATTGTTAATTAATGGTTTATCTAAGGTGGCAACTTAAACACACATCTGGGTGGATTGAGGCACCTGGGTATTCCAGGACTTGCCTGTTTTCTTTTGGACCGCCACCCAGGCTCAAAGGGATCATGAGACTATTCATACTAGAAACTTCCGTGTGCAGCCAGAAGCTATTATGGGCTCTAGCATAGTTGACTAAGTCATGCGAACTCTTACAGTGGTAGACTAGCAGATGTAGGGGATGTAGGTGGTACGGTCTACCCGATCGTAAGGTGCTAGCGCTTCTGAAAGACTATGTCTCGGTCATCCGTCTTCTCAAACACCCTGTAGTGCGAGAAAACAAACGGAGGCGATCGAGTCTTGTGGGGAAAAGTGCGCAAACCTCTGCAGAGTGTAATAAACTAATCATGGTTAGCCGTGTCCCCGGTTATGGACATCTTGAGTATCTAGTACTTGGATTATCATGTGAATCTCAACATGTTACTCTAAAATTAATTTTGTTGGGTTATGTTTAATGATGAGGCTTAATTGGGATTGAGAATGCTGTCAACCATTCTCAATGTTTAACAACCACCATGATAGTAATTAAATTTTATTCCTTTGAAGTAGGGAAAAATTGGCTTTACGCAAAACTGTAACCATAGAGCTTTCCACCAGCCAAATATGCATATAGTATAGCTGTTTCATTCCATTACTCTCTATGTGTTACCTTGCCAGCATATTCCATGTGCTGACCCATTTTCGAGCTGCAGCGTTAATGTTGCAGACTTTTCAGACGACGATTAAGGAGTTTTTAGGTCGTGGTTCTATACTCAGTGATGTCGTTTGAGTTGATGGACTCACTTATCTTCCAAGCCTTCCGCTGTTATCGTTATTAGATGGCCTTAAGCCATATTTATTGCAATAAGTTCTCTATGGAGACACTAGATGTAATAAGTGTGTGATTGCTACTCTGCTATAAATCCTCTGAGTACTGTGTGGTGTCAGCATTACTGATCCAGGGATGACACCGGAGCACAGAGATCAGAGCGTTTGAGGTCTGGACGCTACATTGTATCACAACTAGAGGTGGCACCTGATGGAAGTGTTGGTGCAGTGGAAGTAGATGCACGTGGTGTCCATGATGAAGATCGACCTGCAGAAATGTTAGTTCGCGCCAATGCATGTCGATCCTGCATGTCACGTTCAGCTTTACAAGCAAGATGGAATAAACGAGTGATATTATTATACTCCTTATACTCTAGAATGGTCTGAATCTCTCTATTTAATCTACCCATAAAACATGCAAGCATAGCTTTATTCTCCTCAACAATACCACATCTCTCCCCAGGATATTGTTAACATGTAAATCGTTGTTCAGTTTCTAACTCCCAAGTAAGATATATATCAGGAACATATCTACCCTCAAATGGTGGAATGTTCAATTTCAGTTTAGGGAGATGGTCATGATCTCGTAGTTGAGGGGGAGCCCTACCATTGCCATTATTTGCATGTGGACAACCTGGTGGTTGTGGTGCTGGTGGTTGCACGTAGTTCTGATTTTGATCAACCTCATCCTCGTAATCTCCCGCATAATCATCCTCCTCCACATCAACAGCAGGAGCCACAGCAGCACCAACAGTTTGGCCAGGCGCAAGAGGGAGACGGCTCGCTCGGCGGAGGGCTGTTTCGCGACGTGGAGGTTGTTGTTGTTGTTGTTGTTGTTGTTGTTGTTGTTGTTGTTGTTGTTGTTGTTGTTGTTGTTGTTGTTGTTGTTGTTATTGTAGAGGTGCGTTTGGTGTCGCCGGTGGTGGGGGTGGAAGACGCGCGAGCAATTCATTAAACTTGTTATCGAGCTTTGTTTTGCACGTCTTCTCCATGTCATCTATCTTCTCCATGGCCTCTTCAAATATGTTTAGCACATCTTGCACCTATCCACTCATCATTTGCTGAAATTTATCATGCAACTCCTTATTCGTCATGTTCTCCCAGTTAACCTCGTCGGCTTATGATCCTGCCATGGTTAGCAGCAATAGAAACACACAAGAATAGGATCCTACAGACTACTAACAAGAGGTGGTGGTGGGTGTCAGAAATCCATCAAGCAAATCTCAAATTCTTGCCAGTTCTTACCCAGAAGCACGCGATGATCGGCAACCGTCATAGTTAAAACTCTCAAAGCTTGAATAAAGCGATTACCAAGGAGAGTCAAACGCACGACGTAGATGTATGTGGAGCTGGGAAGGCTTATAATATGGTAGCAAAAAGGGTCAGCAACAATCAATTCAGTGATGTAAAGTTGAATAAACGCTCAACGACGGTACTATGCTGGTCCTAGGCTAGACCGTGCTAGAGACGCGAGCCTAGAACACAAACAAAATCACGGCGTTGCACGTAAACAAAGGAGGAGCATGCTCTGATTTTTTTTCTTTTTTTCACTTTTTTGCACTTTGTTTCCTTTTTTTTGTGCTCCGCAACAATTTTTTTTCCGAAAAAGTCTACAAATGGTCTAAAAACTGCCTAGCCAGAATTTTCCAGACTGGAACTATTTTTCTACTGCGGGTAGCACGAAAGTTGGGGAGTCCGACTTGGTCACAACTCGAAGTATCGTGTGATTTGAAAACTGAAAACAAAGCAACAAATACTGGACTCGGACTAGGACTGGCGGCAGAGATGAATCTAGTGGAAACTCGGATTGGTGGCGGATATATGTAGGTCGGTGGAACACAGACTGGTGGCGAATCTGTGATGGAGGTGGACTCGGATTATCGTGATGGCGGTGGATATGTTGTATATGGCAGCGGTTATGACGATGGTGATATATGGCAGCGATGATGATGATGGTGGTATATGGCAGCGGTGACAATGATGGTGGTATATGGCAGCGGTGACGATGATGATGGAGTGGCGGCGTGACAACTTGTGTACAGAACTCGAAACTCTAAAGGACTAGGCACTAAGACCAGCAACTAGACACGACGATGCAACCACAAATTCAACAATGCAAAACCCTAAAAACATTATGCAAAGGCTTGGATTGGTTTGGATATGATGAACTAACCCTATTTTTTGGCTTTTTCGTGGACTGTAGGTATGAAGAACAAACTCGATCTAAACTATGAAATACTGTAAAATCTCACCGGGCAACCTAAAAATCTGATTACACTTGATAGAGGAAAAGGTGTCCCGTCTTTCGATGAGATGGTGGCTATCGTTTCGAGGATGTCGACTTTGACGATCCGACTACGAACATGCAAGGGCGTCGCGCCTTAGCAATCGCTAAACTAGCTCTGAGAGGTTATTGACCACGCCGGAGCACGATCAACCTGACCACGAAGGTCTGTTTCCTGCAGGCAAATGAAGAACAAGCAAGAAACTAAGATTACAATCTAGATATTGCGAATATAAGAGGAAAGCTTCATTGATCAAGGTGGGGTTCTGTGACGCCTTTGTCTGGTCGTTGAACACAAACGAAGTACGCAAAGTTGCAGCTATGGCAAACTTTAATCTAAACAACACCCCCACCCAAAGTCTAAATGATGCCCTAAGGGTTGTATATATGGAGAGAGGGGGGAATTTCAGGGCCCTTGGAGGAGGGGTCCGAAACCAACCCTAACTCTTGTTTCCCCACACATACGGACTCAAAAAACAGCCTATAATCAAGTATTTCGAAATTACATGGGCCTGACCCAAAAAAAAGGTGACGCAGCACCTAGGATAGCCTCTGGACAAAATTTATGAAGTGGCATCTTGTATATTTCGTCCAAGGCTTCATGCACTCATTATGGTGGGTTCAAAGTCCTGGAATCATCACTTGTAACTCCGTTCTTGTTCCCCTTGCGCACGCCATCATCTCCATGTTTGAACTTGCTCCAAGGTTCATCTTTCTTGTCCAAGCTAGGCCCTTCATTTGTAAGCGTCATATTCTCATGAACATTAGAATCGTTACCAAGAAACGAAAGTACCTGATAATTTAATTAGCGTGCGCGAGCTCTAGTAATTGGTCGAGTATGTATAGCAGCAGGGGCTATGGGTGTAACAATGGTATTGATGTCCTCATAAACAAGTGATATACCGATGGAAAGCTGTTGTAAACACACAACTTTCCCGTGTGGATCATTTTTTCATACTCGCGATGATTTTAAAAAAATTTAATCAGAAATTCATTTAGTGTAGTTGGTGAACTTCCTGCTGTTTTCATGTTGAACTTCTATGACATATTTTCGATTGTAATTTTGTCATCCATTTTGTCAGTGTTACACAAGATATTCTTTTTGTACAAAACTCTCTCATAATAATTTTTAACTTTCTCTGTCCGAGGACTTGAACTTACACAAATGAGATTCCCGTCGTTTTGAAATAAATTAGAGAAATGACGAGATCATGATTTCTGCCTTCATTGCGAATGGAAACACACTGCGTGAAGTAGTTGAACTTCTCGGGCATGTATGTTTGAACCTCACTCTATTTTTGATGTGCTGGTTTTTCCAGTGCATGAAGTAGTTGAACTTCTAGGGCATGTCTATTTGAACTTCACTCTGTTTCACTCTGTTTGACTTTATTGTATTTTTCTTATATGAAATACACACCATGTAGTACGTGAACTGCTAGTTGTTATCACTTTGAACTTCTCTCTGGTTTGAGAGAATTATTTTAAAACACAAAAAACAACACATTTCTTTATGTATTTTGGACATCTAAATACACGGCGAACCTCTCTCACAAGAATTTTTTGAATTTTTCCTCACCGAGCACTTGAACTTCGAGCAACATTTTTTTGCTTATGAGTTATATTTAAAAGTGCAAAAAATGGCGTTGTGTTTTTTTATTTTTTGAAAAGGTAAATCCTAGGTTTTTATAAACTCTGCACTTCTCTGTTATTTCAATATGAACTTCACCTTTTTATATTTTGAGTAAAGAATTGTATTCAATTATTATATGGAAAAAATTGAACATGGAAATACAAGGTGAACCTCTCTCGCAAGAATTTTTGAACTTCTCCGGACAGAGCACTTGAACTTCTTTCAACAAACCTTTTAAGCTTTTATTTTTCTATACCTTTATTTCTCATCTAAAATGCATTCCTTGCAGTACTTGAACTTCTCATTGTTTTCACTATGAACTTCCATCACATTTTAGTGTGTATGTCGAATTACACGCAATTGAAGGTCGGACGTCATTTTTTTGCCATTTTTAAAGCATGTAATTGGAGGTCGGTCGTCCCACAATATAGATTATGAACCGTCCACGCGGGTGCACGTGAACTTCTTGCAATAAATCTGAGTTTTTTATATACTTCGAACTTCTCTGTTAATTTAATTTCAACTTCTTAGTCATATTCTTAGAAACGAAATATGTTTTCAAATAAGCATCAAACATTTTTTTGTAAATTGAACTTCATAGTTTTTTCTTAGAGACGGTAATAATTTGAGTTTCCTGTATACATCGAACTACTCCTCTATTTTAATTTGAACTTCGTCAATTTTATTCTCTAGTAACAAGGAAAATCTAAGTTTCTTTATAAATATCGAACTTCTCTATTTTGTAATTTGGACTTCTTGGTTTATTTCTTTTAGCATCAAAATATTCTAGTTATGTCATAAATATTGGACCCCTCCACATATTTTTAATTTTTGATTTATTTGTAAAAACATAGACACAAACAGGAGAGAGAATTATGTGTGTATAAAGTGGGTAGCAATTTCCAACTTTCCCTCGTCGAGCACTTGAACTTTTAGCAAGAAATGTTTTTCATTTTATGAGTTGGTTTTAAAAACGTCAAGATGGCATTGTTTTTTGTTATTGTTTTTTAGGCACAAACTTTTTAGGCTTTTATTGTTGTATTCTTTTTATTTTCATCTAAAAACACATTCTGTATAATAGTTGAATTGCTCGCTGTTTTCACATTGAACTTCGGTCATGTATTTTTGTTTGTCATTCCTCACTTGTTCTTCGGAGTTGCGCAACGTTTTTGTGTGTGTTTTTGCACAAGTAAATAGACGGTGAACCTCCTTTACAAGAATATTTGAACTTCCTGGGCCCACCATGTGAACTTCTAGCTAAATGTCTTTTTAGACCTTGTATTTTTATTCTTTTTTCGTATACGAAAACACTCCATGTAGTAGTTGAACAGCTAGTAGCTTTCACTTTGAACTTTTGTGTTATTTTTATTTGAACTTCACATTTTTTTCAGTAAAGATTTGTTTCTGGTTTTTCAAACAAACATCAGATTTTACTGTTTTTTCAATTTGAACTTCATGGTAGATTTTTTAATAACAACAGATATATGAGTTTTAAAAAAACGGTAAAATCATATATTTTTTAAATAACCATCGAACAACGTTGTTGTTTTACTTTGAACTTCTAGTTTTAAGAAAAAGGGGGAAATATCTTTTTAAACTTTTTATTTGTTCCTTTACTTTAATTTGAACTTCTCTATTTTATTCTTTAGTAACGAGAAAAATCTGAGTTTTCTGTATACTTCGGACTTCTATGATATTTTAATATAAAATTCTTAGTCTTTTTTTAGAAAAAAATATGTTTTCAATAAGCATCAAATATTTAAATAAAATTGAACTTTATACTTTTATTTTTCCTATAAACGGAAAGAAGTAGAGTTTTCCGCATACATCAAACTACTCCTTTTTTAATTTGAACTTCTTCATATTTTCTGTTTACCAACAAGGAAAATCTGAGGTTTTTTGATAAATATTGAACTTCTTTGTTTTCGTAATTTGGACTTCTTGGTTTATTCTTTAGTAACGAAAAAATCCTAGTTTGTTGGAAATATTGAACCGGTCCGTTATGTAAATTTGAACTTGTAGAGTTTTTTTATTTAGAAACGGCAAAATATTTTTGTTATGAATTTTGAACTGTTCTATTTCTTGCTTGAACTTCTTACATTTCATTATTTAGTCAGTTTTTTTAAAATTTGAACTACTCTTTTATTTTAATTTGAACTTCTCAGTTTTTTTATTTTGAACTACTCTTTTATTTTAATTTGAACTTCTTAGTTTTTTTATTTTGAACTTCTACATTTTTATTTTAGAAATGGGGAAATATCAAACCACTTTTTGTTTTTTTAATTTGATCTTCTATGATTGTAGAAACGAGCAAACTCATTTTTTGTATAAATTTTTAACTGCTCCATTTTCTATTTGAAGTCCTTGGTTTTAATTTTTATTGGTGGTTAAATCTGAGTTTTCTGTAAACATCGAGCCGCTCTGTTATTTTAATTTAAACTTCTAGGGTGTTTGTCTTTGAAACAAGAGAAATCCATTTTCTAATTAATCTTTTTTGAACTATATTTGTTATTTCAATTTGACCTTCTGTGGGATATTTTGATGGTGTGTTCCTCTTTTATTCGAACTTGTGCAATGAACATTTTTAGGTTTGATTTCATTACTTTTTCCTCATCTGAACTTGTGGTCTTGGCACACACCCACACACAAAATACATTATTTTGCATGTGAATTTTGCATACAAACATTTATTTTTTGAATTTTCGTCTTTGTATGTATGAACTTCTGATTTATTCAAAAAATAAAGGAAAGCAAACCCATAGCACGAGCGCACCAAACGCACACACACATGGTTGTCTTATAAAAGAAATGGGTGGTGACATACTGTGGGCTTGCCAAGTTTTTCTAAATTGGTTCCATTTTATCTCAAAATGAGGTTCATTGGTGGTTTTCCTTCTCTATTGGTAGTAGCAGGACTTCACACATTCACCAAATATGCTAGTTACTGGAGAAAAAAACAAATCCCTCGAATCCACGTACACACACGCTTGGAGTAGATGAATCATTTTATCATTTTTTTAAGGTGGGGCAGAGACGACTTGCAAGACACACTCTCAAGCCAATGAGACATGTGAAGTATAGTTTCTACTAGATCATGATGGTGCGCGTTGCCGCACCCCTATTTTTCTCCGACAGAATAATAGAAGTTCTATAAATTTTGACTAAATTATGAAGCATAACTAACCAATATAATGGAAAATAACGGAAAAATAATCTGGTGACAAATGAAGGTTTTGCGCCCCATGTTTGGTTCCATTTAGATGGGACATTCAATATGGACTAGTGTATGAAACAAAAAATCAATTAGAGTATTTTAAGTATGAAATCTGAAATAAATTAATGACCATCTGAGAGTTTCACATATCAGGCAAGTGCAAGCAAAAAAATACGTCCACAATGTTGCTTACAAAAGAAAACCAGAAGTGCCACAAGGATGACAATTATGGGCTTACATTACTATTAGCTAAAATGTTATTGAACATCATAATATATGTACACTTGTCTAGAAATGAGAGAAAACTGAAACATGTTCATAGATTACTAAATAAATCTGGTTAGCTGAATCAAAATTTCTCTTGCAAAAAACAATATCAAGCATGGATGAATCAACTGAAGTGATGAATCTGACACATAAGACAACACAACCAGCTAGACAAATGCTTTTTAAGATGGACAGTTAGACGACATCTTTGATGACAATTTTAATGGTTCAGACAAGGAAGATTTCTCATGCAATGCACCCTCTCTTGAGAGGTTATTTGGATACTCCCATGCTTTTCTCTCTATACCTGCTTTCTTCATATTTCTATCTATACATGCTTTCTTCATATTAGCTTGATCAGATCACACCGTAATATTCCCTAATATTGTTTACTTTGTTTTTCCATCGTATATCCTCATGCATCTGCAGAAACAAGTTGGATAGCATGCAGATATGATGGTTGTAGAATAACATCGAGACAAACAAGAAGTGAAATTTGTAAGGCGTGAAAAATGGATAGATTATCAGTATATATTATATATACCGATTGAACAAAGTGATGAGTGCAGAATATAAATTAGTACACATGTAAGTAGTCACAAATATCACAATGTCAGTCAACAAGTCAACCAACAGAAGCACGTGTCAAATTCCTTGAAAGAACTTTGAAAGAACATTGAAACTTTAGTTAACAATTCTTCTTATTTGGAGTATTCTAGTTACAGAAAATGCCTGATTCAGCCACTCAGAGTTTTGACTATATCTAAGTCCGCTATTGGAGGATCTTGATAAGGATCATAGAAAAGCGCTATTTTTATACGAAATTCCTTCGATGCTATTAAAAAATTTAGGAACTTTGTTTAGAAGACACCGAGAAAGTAATCTTACCTGAAATGCAGAACTACCATCTGCCACCTTTGAGAATGTTCGTATTTGAGCCAAATCATAGTATAGTGGCTTCCTTATCAAGAAAAAGGGAGTTCTTTGATCAATCAATTGCAATAGAACTACTACAAAGAATATTGTTAATGGATGGATCACGGAATTTGAGGTTCCTCTTGAAAAATAATTCAACAAATTAGTACTATATATTTCTTGTGCTTCTACATCTCTCAGCAGATATAAGTGGAGCTCTCCTTTATTTCTTGTGTGTTCGCTGTTGCATATGTGATATACTTAATATGTTATTGCTAGAACAATCATACGCCTAACTACTGAAAAGAGCAAAGCAAATCAGGCAGAGAAGGATGCCTTTCCAAGTGAAGAGAAGGAGCAAACCTAGGGGAGCAATATATGTCTTCAGTGGCACTTCAGACTAATCATCCACATGTCACCTGCAGTCCAATCAGTGGAGACATTTAAGTTCAGTCAACAAAACTGAAGAAGAACAAGAAGAAATGCATCAGTCTTGGTCAGGAGAAACACGGGCTCCAGCAACCACTACTCAAGGCCGGCAACATCCATCGGATCTCAGCCATGGTGGTCATCAGAGGATCTAGAGGCCAGTATATTGGCAGTGCCTCGCATGCAAACCAACCGAATGAAGAGAGAGACGGTAGCTGCCGATGGCAGAGCGGGGCTCCGGGCGGCATGGAGGGATGGGGCGACAGAGCACTCGGTGACCTAGGGCAGCGCAATGACTAGAAGAGGAGCTCGAGTTGGGGGGATGATGTACTAGACACTAGCAGGGTCGGATGAAAGTGGCGGGGCCGGAGGGCGCCGCATGCCGTGGCTGGCGGCGGGAAGCGGAGGTGATGCAGGAGGGGCCGCCGAAGGCGATGGCGCGTTGGTGGCAGAGCGGCTATGGTGGCCCACTAGCTCATCTTCAGCGAGGCAGGGCAGGGAAGAAGGTCGCGGTGACCGGTGGAAGAAGTTCACGACGGCAGGTGGAGGAAGGTCGCATGGTGGGAGGATCCGGTAGTTGTCGCGCTGCAGCAGGATCCCGACGACGGGAGGTGGGTCGATGGCGGTTGCAGTGGCGCGATCCCCATCATGGGACGGTGCCTGCGGCACGATCTCCATCGTGGGACGGTGGCTGCGGTGCGATCCCCATCGTGGGATGGTGGCGGTGGCGCGATGTGGGGCGATGGACGATGGCGGTGGCGCAATGTGGGGCAATGGACGGTGGAGGCGGCGTGATCCGGGTCGAGGGACGGATCCAGCGCCAGTTGGTAGCGGTGGCGCGTTCTGAGCGGGGCAAGGGGAGGGATGCGCCTGCTGGGGATAGGGACGATGGGCGGGTCGTGGGGGATCCGAAGCGGCGTCGGTGCAGCTGGACGCCGGCGGGTGGTCGGCCAGGCCACGGTCGTCGGGATTTCGGGAGGCAGGTGGAGGCTGACGAGGGTGGGTGGCCGGATCAGAGAGGAGTGGGGGCGTGGGGTAGTGCGAGCGTGGGTTCAGGAACATGTCAATCGCTCTTTATAGAGGCTATTCGAGAACCAAATAGTTATTCTAATCCATTAGAATAATGCTACCATATAAGGGGGCCTATAAGGGGGCGCGGAGATGTTCCTGGATCTGAAAAAGCCAGCCCACCGGAACTTCCCGTAAAAGAAAAAATTCCCTCGGCACCCACCTTATCCACTTCCCCCTCGTCCTCCCACGATCCTCCCCGGCCAACCTCTCGCCGCCGCCTCCCTGGCTCCGGCACGCCTCCCGCCGCTAGCCCCACGGCCCCGGCGTGCTTCTGCCGCTGCTTCCCTCGGCCCCGGTGCTCCCCCGCCGCCCGCCCGCCCTGGCCGCGACGCGCCTCCGCCGCTGCTCCGCCCACCCTGGCCCCGACGCGCCTCCATCCGCCGCCCCCCGACGCGCCTCCCGCCGCCGCCCCCCGACGCGCCTCCCGCCGCCGCCCTTCCGGCCCCGACGCGCCTCCTGCTGCCTCCCTCCACCTGCTTCGACAACGGCGCCGGCCACCTCCACCTTCTTCCACCACTGCGCCGGCCACCCCCTCCTTCTTCCACCACGGTGCCGGCCTGCTCCTCCTTCCACCGCGCCTCCACCTCGCCGGCGACTACGAGCGCACGTGCGGATTGGGCACTGCCTGCAGCTAGAGCAGACGTTGACCTACAGCTGGAGGAGGCCCCGACCTGCAACTGGTCGTGCGCGTCACTGCGACGCTCAGGCCGTCCAACTTCGCCAACCCAGGGAGTTCAACCCCCGCGCCCAATCCTCCTTGGCCACAAATTACAATTGTCTTGCCAGCGTCGTTCAAGGTTCTCGGCCGCAGCTCCTCACTAGCGCAGAGCTTTGAGTCCAGACCCCTGCGCCAAATAAATGTCATGCAGGCTCCTCCAAAATATTCAGGCGGCAAGTGTTCTTCATGTTCTGGACTTGTGCCCCAGCTTCTTCTGAACTTCTGTTGATTCATACCTAAATGAATTTGCACTATGGTTTTTCATCAGCTTTTTGGTGAAATAATGCTTCCTGGAGGACTTCTCCAAAGACTTCCAGGTTCAGCAATAGACAAGGAAGCTGCCCTTGACCATTTTCTCATGTACGGGTTGTATGCAGCGTACAGATAGACCTCCCCTGCCCGGCGGCTATGGCGTGTGGCTGCCTAGCACATCGTCGCCCCAAGGTGCATTGTCTCTCCATCTCTCTTACGTGTTGTTCCCTGTTGTTGTACTATGTTCAGAGAGTTGTGAAATAGTCAAGTGCACATCTCGCTTACATTGTTTCTTAATTATTTTCTTGTCTGAAGTTCTGAAATACTTGGAGGCGCAAAAAAATTTGATATGTTGGTTCATTTCAAAGGTCCTTCAAAACATGGAAAGCATGAGTTTTCTTCTCCAAAATGCATCAACACAGTGGAGTGCTAATTCTTCTTGGGTGCTTCTATCGATCTTTCTGTTTAAGCAACCACCATGATGAACCATCTCGTCCTATTTTGCAAAAGAAAATCACACGGAAGTTTTTAAGCGGAATGAAGTTTAGATATAATGGGGAAACGAGGTTCAAAAAGATTTCTTAGTACATCCGCAGAGCTTTTCCGTTGCACTGTAGCCAAAACTGCTCAGAAGACCAAACTACTGACATGTGGCTGTGCTTTTATTTTACACAAATGAGGTTGCTAGCGCTAGTAGATCTTGGGAGTTAGTTGTCGTCCACCTCCTCAGGCACCTCTCTGCTTCTTGAGAGTTAGCTGCGGCTTTCCATGGCCATACACAGGCAGTTTTTAGTTTTGCCCAACCACTTATATATGCGTGCATGTTTCCATTTTTTCCAAATTGTATATCGAGCTTTTGTTTTGAAAAACAAATGTGCATGTGAACGTGAGAAAAAAGTCTATACAAAGAAGTTCATGTATTATTAACCCAGAAGGTTCGTGTATTACTAAGTGTGTGCACATATAATTGCTCCCTCCATATATGTGTGTATGTCTGTTTGTGTGTTCTTCCAATTCCACTTTAGCTTTGATGAAGGTTCACCAGCCAGGTAAAAAAAGAGTTCAGTGCATACGTCCTTCACATTGTTATCTATCCCCATTATTCAGTTTAAAATTGTGTTGTCTAGTTCTTGTTCTATACTATTTTTCTGAAGTTCAATAGTATCAGTGCAGGCAAAAACTGGGGTTTTGATATGTTGGTTTCAGTTTCAGAAATCCTTCAGGGAAAAATGCAAAAGAAAAATGGAGCAGGAGTCGCAAGCCTCAAGCCTTCTCTCCACTTGGTGGCTTCTTGTTCTCAAAGCACAAGCTGCTGTTGCTACTATTAGTAAACTACTTTTGCTCACTATAATGGGCTGAGGGGCGTTGCCCAACTGCATGGATGCTCGCCTGCTCACCGTGCGTCGCGACAGTCAACCCCGAAGCTGTCTGCAGGAGGAGCTTGCACCAGTCCTGCCTCTCCTTCGTCCATTGCTCCAAGAGGCCAGGGCAGAAAAATCGGTCATCTTCTGATGAGCCCTGCCCCAACAGGAACCTCTCTCCCTACCTCTCTTCGCTACTGATGGGCACCATAGTGCGAAGTTGATGTAGAGAACAAGTTCTGGTTATGTGCTCTGTACATGCTTGTTGATATGTCAATGAGAACCAACTTTTTTCTTCTTCATGTTGTTGTGATGATGTTTGATAGTTAATATTTTTGCAAGTACAAAACTCCAGGTTATGAAATTTTGATGGACGTGAGACTTCTTTTGACCTTGCACTGTTAAAAGATCTTCCAAAACTTTCTTACATGTAGATGCACCCACGTCCGCATCTTTGACCTTCATATATGTTTTGTGTTTAAAATTGCTCAATGAAAATTATGTTCTAAGAATTTCATATATTACTGTGTGTAAAGCTCATGTGTTATAGCTACCAAGTATAGTAAGTGAAATGTATTATAGAAATTCAAATTAAAAATGACTTCTGTTGACTTCTATATTATTGAGTGTATAGAAGGTAACATTTTTTCTGGAATTAAAAAATAAAACTAGGAAGTCCATATTAAAAAGAAGGAGAAGTTCGATGATTATAGAAAACTCGGATTTTCCTCGTTATTAAAGAATGAAAACAAGAAGTTCAAAAATTAAATAACAAGAAGTTCAACTTTTAAAAATAGAGCGCTTTAAAATTTCATAAAAAAAGATTAAGAAAAAAACCAGGAAGTCCATATTAAAAAGATGGAGAAGTTCGATGATTATACAAAACTCAGATTTTCCTCATTATTAAAGAATGGAAACAAGAAGTTCAAAAATAAAAAACAAGAAGTTGAACTTTTAAAAAATATGACGCTTCAAAATTTCATAAAAAATAATTAAGAAATAAAACCAGGAAGTCCATATTAAAAAGATGGAGAAGTTCGATGATTATAAAAAACTCAGATTTTCCTCGTTATTAAAGAATGGAAACAAGAAGTTCAAAAATAAAATAACAAGAAGTTCAACTATTATAAATAGGGCGCTTCAAAATTCATAAAAAAAGATTAAGAAAAATCAGATTAAAAATTCATAAAAAATCAATATTTTCACGTAACCGAGAGAGGTTCAGGTTGATAACTGCCAGAAGTTCATGTACTACACGGTGTGCATTTTGTATTAAAAAAGAATACAAAAGTAAAGGCTAAAAGTTTTGTTCTTATAAGTTCAAGTCCTTCGTCGAAGAAAGTTAAAAAATTATTGTGAGAGAGATTTGTACAAAAGGAATATCATTTGTGTAACACTGACAATGGATGAGAAAATTACAAACGAAAATACATCACAGAAGTTCAACTGAAAACGGCAGGAAGTTCAACTACTACAGTGGATGAATTTTAGATGAAAAACTTTTAAAATCATCGCGAGTATGAAAAAATGATCAACACGGGAAAGTTGCATGTTTACAGTAGCTTTCCACCGGTATATCACTTCGTCAATTCCGGTGAGTGGATGGAGAGATACGAACAGTGGATGGAGACCTACGAGCAAAAAAGCACGTGAAAAACAGAGTGAAGTTCAAGTAGACATGCCGAGAAGTTCAGCTTCTTCACGTGGTGCATTTTTGAAGGTTCTGTTTCGCGATAAAGGCAGAACAAATGATCTCGCCATTTTCGAAATACCTTGAAAACGACTGGGAATCACAAAAAACTATCAACATGAAAAAGTTTCGCATTTTCCTTGGCTTTTCAACGGTATATTATTTGCCCCATTCCGATAAAGTTTGTAGAAATTATGGCGAAAATACGTTTTTAGCCATTTTGAAAATTGACATACAACAGTAAGGAATTGGGAGAAATAATATATACCAAAAAGTTTCGCATTTCCTCAAGCTTTTCAACACCATATCATTTGCTGCATTCGGACATATGGTTAAAAAAGTAGATCGAAAATACAAACTCGGTGGAACCTGTACAATTTTCTAAATTACTCTTAAACAGTTCAAAATTAGAAAAAACTTTCAACATGAATAAGTAGCACATTTTCATAAGCTTTCCAACGCCATATCATTTGCCACAATTGGTTTAGCCGTTTAGAAATAACATCGAAAATACGAACTCGACTGTTCGGTTAGCAAATTTTTATGATTTTCCAAATTAGTCTTTAACCGTAGGGAATTAGAGAAAACTTTCAACATGTGGAAGGAGCAGTTTTGCAGCAGCTTTCCAACGCCATATTATTTGCCTCATTCCGATAAACGGTTTAGAAATGCGATCGAAAATACGATTCACGTTTTTTGTATGAAGAAAAAATGGTTTTCAAAACTGCTCTTAAACCGCTTACATTTTGCCAAAAATTTAACTTGGGTCTCAATACTGGTGTCCATAGCTTTCCAATGGTATATCGCAAGCCCCATTTGGACACCTTTTAGTTGAAGTTCAACCTAGTACTCGGGGAAGGTCAGGCGCGTTACTCGAGAAGTTCATGTTGTGATCAGAATATTATTCTAATCCCGTGATCAGAATAGTGTTTATGTGTGTGTGTGTGTGTGTGTGTATACATATTGCAGTTGAACACGCAAGGAAAAAGGTCCACAAGCCGAGCGCGCCGCGGCGCCTAATGGTGAGCAGAGCTTGCCGAGGGACGCGAGCAGAGGCCGACACAGTGATACGTGGCAAATAAGACGACATGTGCAAGCGATGTCAGAGACATCAAGCACGAATCAGATTAGAGTTGCGTGTGTGATACATGGCATACAGTTGATCCATCCGAGCTGTCTGTGATGAAATAAGCCGTGTGTGTTGCGGGCAAACGCTTTCTGGTATATAACCTTAAATTTAACCAAAAAGTGTTAATGCATGTTACAAAAATTGTATAGCTGGAAACTATGTTCAAAAACGACTCCAGCGATATAACATCGAAAACTATGTTCAAAAACGACTCCAACAAAGAGGGAGATGGCCCTGGCGGGAGGTGGCCAACCAAAATGATATAACATCGCCATTGCGTGTGTGTAACATCGAAAACTATGTTCAAAAACGACTCCAACAAAGATCAGCATATCACCACGCAAGGCACTCCCGAGCCTTGGTATTGACGCTTGTTCATGGCGTCATAACTCTCAGGCTCAAGGGTGGCGGTCTTGCTGGTGTTGGGCAAGTTGCCCCGGCAAGGCTCCTGCCGGGGCCATGTAGGCCGTCTCGGCAAGAGCTCTTGCCGGGGGGAAGCCCATCTTGTCTCTTCTGTCTTTATGCTCCTGGCTTGGGTGCTCCCTCAGCAGCCTTGTATCTTTTCTTCCTCTTCCTCACCAAGCCCGGCCGCAGGTGCGGCTACAACTGCCCATGCACAAGTGAAGGGGTATAGAAGGCCCCTACTTTTGTACACCGACAGGAGCCCCCGAGCCTGGGCCACATATAAGTGCAAGGCGTTGTTGGGCCAGGCCCAGAACGATGTGCGGGCAAGCGTGGCAGACTTTTTACTGCGGTAACTCCTTCGCTAGTTGCGCTTCGGCTCCGCTCAAATGGCGCGATCTAAACAAAACCCAAAGTCTAAACGATGCCCTAAGGGTTGTATATATGGAGGAGAGAGGGGGAATTTCGTGGCCTTTGGAGGAGGGGTCCGAAACCAACCCTAACTCTTGTTTCCCCACACATACGGACTCTAAAAACAACCTATAATCAAGTATTTCGAAATTACATGGGCCTGGCCCAAAAATAAGGTGACGTGGCACCTAGAATAGCCTCTGGACGAAATTTATGAAGTGGCATCTTGTATATTCCTTCCAAGGCTTCATGCACTCATTATGGTGGCTTCAAAGTCCTGGAATCATCACTAGTAACTCCGTTCTTATTCCCCTTGCGCATGCCATCATCTCCATCCTATAACTTTGATGCGGAGCATCCCAAGGTCATCCCCATGGACCTACCTACATCTCCCACGACACCACTTGGACCAATGACAAGAGCCCATGCGAGAGCCATCGAGAACGAGATTAACTCTCTCCTTGTTGAACTTCCCTTTGACCCACTTGAGATATGGCTACTACCTCAAACGGAGATGCTTTGTGTGCTTAGGTACCATGTAAGAAACCAAGGAGAAGTTACGATGCAAGATGGACATCAAGAGCATGAAGAACATCTTCCCAGCTCAGAAGTCCTGGAACAACCGCCCATGCACCGCCCAACTACCGCCCGGGCGGTACAACCGCTCGACCACCGGTCAAGCTTCTAACATCAAGCGGTGCAAGGCCGGTACAGCACCGGTTTATCCCTGCAACAGCCACCTGACCGGTACAACCACCCCAAGCACCGGTACAATCGCTGAGCACATTCGTAAACACCTCCAGGAACCAGTACCTGAGCTCCCAGTGGTACAACCGCCCCCATGACCGGTACAACCGCCCTGCCTGTGCGCAGCGACGGGGGTTTCACCCCATGTATCCCCCAACTTACCCCTTCATGTACTTCGACTATATATACTTCCCCACCTCATCCTAGCAAGGGTTAGCGTTGTGATAGCTCATATCAGAGATAGAGCCTCGCTCATCCACATCGGATCTACTCCACAAGAGAGACCGCGGCCCCTCTACAGAGAAGATCCACGTTGGATTCAAGACCTCCTCACGGAGAAGACCATCAAGACCTCCTCACGGAGAAGAACCGGTTACCTCTTGTATCGTCCTTTGTTGATCGTGGATCATGTATATCCCTTTGTGTTCATGGATCTAGCATATGTGTGATCGTTCTTATTGATTTGAGTGATTCTCTCGTGTTTCCCCTCGTGTTCTTCGTGTTCTTAGCGGGATCTGCTCCTTTCGTGAAAGATCGGCCATCTAGGGTTCCACCCTACATCATCTTGGTATCAGAGCCACGTTGATCATGATTTCGGAGTCTCCCCGTTGTGTTTCTAGCCTAATTTTGTTGTGTTCTTCCCCAATTTCGAAAATCCCCACCAAAAATAGCCCCAATTTTTTTTGTGATTTGTTGGTGTGATAAAGTTTTGTTGGATTTGATCCGCGGATTTCGTGTGTTGCAGGTAGATCTAGCATCCCCCCAAGTTTCACCACTTCCCATCCACGAAATCCATCCACTTTTAGCCCCAAAATCATCCATTTTTGACCGAATTTCGTCCCGACACCAGCGATACTTCCGCCCACTCCAAGCGGTACTACCGCTGAGCTCCACGAGTGGTACAACTGCCATCCCAAGCGGTACTTCTGCCCCCCAGTTTCAGCCACGGTTGATTGACGGTTTCGACCATAACTTCCACATCCGGCGTCCAATTTTCACGCTCTTTAGCTCGTTCAGTAGCTATTGACATTCCCCATCCACATAGATAGGTTCCAACACAATTTGACACCTTCAAACTTTTGTCATTTTGGCATCTTTGCCTAGGCCCACCACAATATCACCCGCATACAACCACCACTTTCCGCAAACAATCTCACTTCAGCATTGCCAACTTCGATGCCACCATTTTGACTTTGGATTTGACACTTTGAGTTGTGGTTCATCATTTCCTAGGGTGTTTCGGCTAACTAGCAACAGTTTGACATCAACATCACCAACGCTCATCTTCGCAAAGGACTCATCATCAACGGTAACCTCATCTTCGTCTTGTGATATCATCATACATTCTTGCAATTGCATTGATAACCCCATAGCCTTACTTTTTGTGTCGCTTACTGATAGAGGCAAAGGTGTCCCGTCTTTCGATGAGATGGTGGCTATCGTTTGGAGGAAGTCGACTTTGACAATCCGACTACGAACGTGCGAGGACGTCGCGCCTTAGCAATCGCTAAACCAACTCTGAGAGGTTATTGACCATGCTGGAGCACGATCAACCTGACCACGAAGGTCTGTTTCCTGCAGGCAAACGAAGAACAAGCAAGAAACTAAGATTGCAATCTGGATATTTCGAATATAAGATGAAAGCTTTATTGATCAAGGTGGGGTTCTGTGACGCCTTTGTCTAGTCATTGAACACAAACGAAGTACGCGAAGTTGCAGCTATGACGAACTTGAATCTAAACAAAACCCCAAAGTCTAAACAACGCCCTAAGGGCTGTATATATGGAGGAAGAGGGGGGAATTTCGTGGCCCTTGGAGGAGGGGTCCGAAACCAACCCTAACTCTTGTTTCCCCACACATACGGACTATAAAAACAGCCTATACTTAAGTATTTCGAAATTACATGGGCCTGGCCCAATAATAAGGTGACGCGGCACCTAGAATAGCCTCTGGACGAAATTTATGAAGTGGCATCTTATATATTTTATCCAAGGCTTCATGCACTCCTTATGGTGGCTTTAAAGTCCTGAAATCATCACTTGCAACTCCGTTCTTGTTCCCCTTGCGCATGTCATCATCTCCATGCTTGGTCTTGCTCCAATGTTCATCCCTCTTATCCATGCCAGGCTCTTCATTTGTAAGAAAAACAAATGTATCCAATTTAGGCAGCATCATATTCTCATGAACATTAGAATCATTACCAAGAAACGGAAGTACCTGATAATTTAATTGGCGCGCGCGAGATCTAGTAATTGGTCCAGTATATGTAGCAGTAGGGGCTGTGGGTGTAACAATGTATTACGTCTCATGATCAGAATCATCTCTACCGTGTTCTTGACTTGTAATAAGAGTCAAAGTCTCCTCGTCATAGTCACTAGCGGACTCATACCCACCATCCTCAGTAGCAATCATCACACGCTTTGATGGGCATTGTCTCGCATAATGACCTCCACCCTTGCAATGACAACAAATAATATCATGGGTTTGACCTGTTGATGCCATGGATGAAGAAGAGCTCTGTGTAGGCCGAGAAGGTGTGCTCTTGGCAGATAGTGGTGGTTGTGCCTGCTTTCTTGTAATGGTTGGTGGTGGCAGCTGACGGAGGCGCCGGTGCAGCAGAACGTGTGGAAGTAGAGGATGCACGCGGTGTCCATGCTAAAGGTCGACCAGCAGAAAAGTTAGTTTGTGCCAATGCCTGTCGATCATGCACTTCACATTCAGCTTTACAAGCAAGATGGAATAAACGAGTGATATTATTATACTCCTTATACTCTAGAATGGTCTGAATCTCTCTATTTAATCCACCCATAAAACGTGCAAGCATAGCTTCATTCTCCTCAACAATACCACATCTAATTATGCCAGTTTGTAATTCCTGATAATATTCTTCTACAGAATTTTTTCCTTTTCTTAAACACTGCAAATTTTGAAGTAATTCACGTTGATAATATGGTGGAACCCAACGAGTACGCATAGCAGTTTTCAAAGCAGCCCAAGTAGTTCGAATAGGATATAATCTACAATGTTCAGACCACCAAACACATGCAAAACTAGTGAAAGCACAAACAGCAGCAGGAACACGTCTCTCCTCGGGATATTGTAAACATGTAAAATGTTGTTCAGTTTCTAACTCCCAAGTAAGATATATATCAGGAACGTATCTACCCTCAAATGGTGAAATATTCAATTTCATTTTAGGGAGATGGTCATGATCTCGTACCTAAGGGGGAGCCCTACCATTGCCATTATTTGCATGTGGACGACCTAGTGGTTGTGATGCTGGTGGTTGCACGTAGTTCTGATTTTGATCAACATCATCCTCGTAACCTCCCGCATAATCATCCTCCTCCACATCAGCAGCAGGAGCCACAAAAGTATCAACAGCAGCACCAACAGTTTGGCCAGGCTCAAGAGGGACACGGCTCGCTCGGCGGAGGGTTGTTTCACGACGTGGAGGTAGTAGTAGTAGTAGTAGTAGTAGTAGTAGTAGTAGTAGTAGTTGTTGTTGTTGTTGTTGTTGTTGTTGTTGTTGTTGTTGTTGTTGTTGTTGTTGTTGTTGTAGAGGTGCGGCAAGTGCAGCCAGTGGTGGTTGTGGAAGACGCGCAAGCAGTTCATTAAATTTGTTATCGAGCTTTGTTTCGAACGTCTTCTCAAAGCCAATCATCTTATCCATGGCCTCTTCAAAATTGTTCAGCACATCTTGCACCTGTTCAGTCATTATTTGCTGAAACTTATCATGCAACTCCTTATTCGTCATGTTCTCCCAGTCAGTCTCATCAACTTGTGATCCTGCCATGGTTAGCAGCAATAGAAACACACAAGAATATGATCCTACACACTACTAGAAAATGGCGGTGGTGGGGTGTCACAAATCCGTCAAGCAAATCTCAAATTCTTACCAGTTCTTAGCCAGCAGCAGACAGTGATCGGCAACCGTTGTAGTCAAAACTCTCAAATATTGGATAGAGCGATTGCCAGGTGATGTCAAACGCACGATGTAGATGTATGTGGAGCTGGGAAGGCTAATGATATGGTAGCAAAAATGCGAGCAATAATCAAATCAGAGATGCAAAGTTGAATAAATGCTCAACGACGGTACTGTGCTGGTCCTAGGCTAGACCGTGCTAGAGACGCGAGCCTACAACACTAACAAAATCACGGCGCTGCACGTAAACAAGGGAGGAGCATGCTCTGATTTTTTTTCTTTTTTCACTTTTTTTGCACTTTTTTTCCTCTCTTTTTTTGCTCCGCAATAAAAAAAATTCGAAAAAGTGTACAAATGTTCTAAAAACTGCCTAGCCAGATTTTTTTTGCTCCGCAACAAATGTTTTTTTGAGTTTGGAACCATTTTTCCACTGCGGGTAGCACGGAAGTTGGGGAGTCCTACTCTGTCAAGACAACGAGTATGGCGTGATCTGGAAATCCAAAACAAAGCAACAAATACTGGACTTGGACTGGTGGCGAAGATGAATCTGGTGGAAACTCGGACTGGTGGCGGATATATGTAGGGCAGTGGAACTTGGACTGGTGGCGAATCGGTGATGGAGGTCGACTCGGATTATTGTGATGGCGGTGGATATGTGGTATATGGCAGCGGTGATGACGATGGTGGTATATGTCAGCGGTGATGACGATGGTGGTGGCAGCGGTGATGACGATGGTGGTATATGGCAGTGGTGACGATGATTGTGGTATATGGCAGCGGTGATGATGATGGTGGTATATGGCAGCGGTGATGATGATGATGCGGCGACGGCGTGACAACTTGTGAACAGAACTCGAAACTCTAAAGGACTAGACACTAAGACCAGCAACAAGACATGACGATGCAACTGCAAATTCAACAATGCAAAACCCTAAGAAGATTATGCAAAGGCTCAGATTGGTTCGGATATGATGAACTAACCCTAATTTTTTTGGCTTTTTCATGGACTATAGGTATGAAGAACAGACTCGATCTAAACTATGAAAAACTGTAAAATCTCACCGAGCAACCTGGAAATCTGATACCACTTGATAGAGGCAAAGGTGTCCCGTCTTTCAATGAGATGGTGGCTATCGTTTGGAGGAAGTCGACTTTGACGATCCGACTACGAACGTGCGAGGACGTCGCGCCTTAGCAATCACTAAACCAACTCCGAGAGGATATTGACAACGCCAGAGCACGATCAACCTGACCACGAAGGTTTGTTTCCTGCATGCAAACAAAGAACAAGCAAGAAACTAAGATTGCAATCTGGATATTGTGAATATAAGAGGAAAGCTTTATTGATCAAGGTGGGGTTCTGTGACGCTTTTGTCTGGTCATTGAACACAAACGAAGTACGCGAAGTTGCAACTATGGCAAACTTTAGTCTAAACAAAACCCCAAAGTCTAAATGACGCCCTAAGGGCTGTATATATAGAGGAAGAGGGGGGAATTTCGTGGCCCTTGGAGGAGGGGTCTGAAACCAACCCTAACTCTTGTTTCCCCACACATACGGACTCTAAAAACAGCCAATACTTAAGTATTTCCAAATTACATGGGCCTGGCCCAATAATAAGGTGACGCAGCACCTAGAATAGCCTCTGGACGAAATTTATGAAGTGGCATCTTGTATATTTTGTCCAAGGCTTCATGCACTCCTTATGGTGGCTTCAAAGTCCTGAAATCATCACTTGTAACTCCGTTCTTGTTCCCCTTGCGCATGCCATCATCTCCATGCTTGGTCTTGCTCCAATGTTCATCTCTCTTATCCATGCCAAGCCCTTCATTTGTAAGACAAACAAATGTATCCAATTTAGGCAGCATCATATTCTCATGAACATTAGAATCATTATCAAGAAACGAAAGTACCTGATAATTTAATTGGCGTGCGCGAGCTCTAGTAATTGGTCCTTATATGTAGTAGTAGGGGCTATGGGTGTAACAATGGTATTGATGTCCTCATCACTTAACCATCGAGACTAGCCTTTGATTATTGACGGCAACGTAACTTGTGCACATTAGTGATCATACTTCCCGTAGCATACATACATATCATTGGTGCATATCTTGGCATCATCTCTTATGTCACAAGGTTGTCATCGCATACACAATTGCTATCTTGGTTCGTGAAGCATTGCATGAGAAAAGAGCTCAAACAACAAAGAGCCAAACAATCTTTTAAGCAAAAAGGGAAAGATAAGCAAAGAGCTTTTAAGCACGAACCATAGCATCATACAACATTAAGATTGTCATACTAGATCATCTTGGGTCATATCATCAAAACACCATACATAGAGCATACTTGGGATAGAAGTCATTGCATTTTTGCTTAAGTAGGTTGTGCACAAGTCTTCGTATCCTCCTATGGTGCAATCGTGCTAGCGTCTCTCTAGTGTTGTGCAACAAGAGCATTTTGGTGGATTCCACATTTTGTCTCATCCTTGGTTGCATGACCCCGCTTATCTCTTTGCGTGTGTGTTTCCGTGTACATTATATTGCTTGGTCTACTTGTTGCATTGCAAACTTGCGAATCTTTTCCAACGTTATTGAAGATCAGTAACAATTGCATCAAATTTTGTGCCACCATCCTAACCAAGCTCCACCATAAGCTTTTACTTGTGTAGGTGTGAGAAACCGACAAGAATTGGTACCAATTGTGCTATTTCCTTGTTGCACATTGGAGTGATCATTGATCCACCTTCAACTTCAGTCAAGGTACATTTGGTATTCGTTCTTCTCTTTCTACCACTTACAATTGTCTTGGAATGATGGATAGGCCAAGTACTTCTACCAACCCACTCTTCATGGAGCAAGACGATGACATGAACTCCTTTGTCACCAAGAGTCACCTCTTTGGTGCACAACGTGCTTTGCATTAAGAGCAACAAGCAATGAGTGACCGCATCGACCATCTCGCCACCGACTTGCAACTATCCGAGCAACATACACGAGACTACTTCGACCACAAGCTCGAGGATCACAAGCAAGAGAACGACACAAGAATGGAAGAGATTCGTGCTTTGTTTCTCAACCGCTCTTCTTCCACTTCGTCCTCTTCAAGAAGGAGCCGTTCAAGTCGACACTCCGGCTTCACCCTCTCCGGCTCAAGTACATCAACATCGAACACTCTTCATTGTGCTGCACGCAATGATCATCAAGCAAGCCTCAATCCTCTATGCGACACCGACGCTCAAGAGCATTGACATCGTCAAAACCAAGCTACCTTTGCGCAAGCACGTGAACGGAACGACAATGCCAACTCGAAGAGGAAGAGCGAGCGCGTCTACACCAAGAAGCACAAGATGCCGAGGCACAACGTCAAGAGCAACATTGTGAGATGCACAAGCACTTGAGGCGCAACAAGCCCTCTGGCATTCAAGTTGAGCCGTATCCAACCGAGGCCGACAAGCTCGTGAACATGAAGAAGCACTTCGCGAAGAAATTCACGAATGAAGATATCTAGCTCGCGTGCAACGTCAAGCTCGATAAGTTCCTCCACAAGCTCGCCACGAACATCAAGTTCAACAAGAACAAGACGACATTGGACATCCTCCACGGCAAGAGCAAGTTGTGAGAGACGATCCTCCTCGACAAGGACGACGTCATCCCCGACCCGAACACAATGAAGAGCAACGCTATGGCAAGCTAAAGTTCACCATGCCCAAGTTCAACGGAAGCAATGATCCCGAAGAGTACCTTTCATGGGCATTGAAGGTCGACAAAATCTTCCGTTTGAACAACTATGAAGAAGAGAAGAAGATCGTGATGTCATCCCATGAGTTCCAAGACTATGTCCTCATTTGGTGGGAACAAGTCATATAGCATCATGAGGCAAGAGGTGAACCACCCATCACTACTTGGGCGCAAATGAAGGATGTCATGAGAGCACGCTTCGTGCCTACCTACTACAATTGCAACCTCTTCAAGAAACTCCAATTACTCAAGCAAGGAACTAAGAGCGTTGAAGAGTAATACAAGGAGATGGGGATTGCAATGATACGAGCCAATGTCATGGAAGATGATGAGCAAACTATGGCACGTTTCTTGAATGGACTCAATCATCCCATAAAGAAGATCGCCGACTTCCAACCATACTCGAACCTCATCGAGCTAGTGCATCAAGATACCAAAGCGGAATGTCAAGTGCAAGAAGACTTCAAGTATGCCAAGTTCTCATCCAAGTCATACGGCGTCTCCAACAACCAAGCTTCAACGACTCCAACACCTTCTACATCAACAAAGCCTTCTACAAGCAACGTCAACAAGTCGAGTTACAAGAAAGCTTCGTCAACCCCAAGTCATCCTGCTACAACGAGCAACTTCAAGCTAAGATCTTCATCATCATCTACCCCAATCGATGAGACCGTCAAGACAAGTTCCTTCAAATGCTTCACATGCGGAGGCTGAGGCCACAAGTCCTTTGAGTGTACCAACAAGCGAACCATGATCCTCAACAAGGATGGTACATACGACTCCATGAGCGAAGGAGAAACGGAAGCACTTGAGAAAGTCGCCATGCACCGCCAAGTGAACGATGAAGAGGAACAAGTCTTTTGCGATGAAGATTCAAGTCCCGATCTAGTTGTCTCCAAGGTCTTGACTCTTCAACATCACCAAGAAGAAGACCAAAGATGACATATCTTTCATACCAAGGCCGGCATCAATGGAAGGTCCGTCAAGGTCATCATCGATGGAGGGAGTTGTCATAACTTAGCAAGTGAGGAAATTTGCTCCAAGCTCCAATTGCCCAAGATGAAGCACCCACATCCCTACAAAGTTCAATGGCTTAGCAACTCCGGCACTATCCAAGTCGAGCATCGAGTACAAGTCTCCTTCAAAATTGGCACCTACAAAGAAACTTTGGAGTGTGATGTCGTTCCAATGACCGTTTGCCACCTTCTTCTTGGACGCCCATGGCAATTTGATAGAGGTGTCATCCACAACGGCTGGACGAACCACTACATCTTTAAGATGAAAGGAAAGGAGTACGTACTTCGCCCTATTTCTCCAAGCCAAGTGATCGTCGACAAGCAAGCCACCCATCGTGGAGAGAATGGTGAGAGAGTGAACCGCCAAAAAGAGAGTGAGCGCCACAAGCCCAAATCGAGTGCCTCCATGATGAGCGAAAATAAGAACTTAGTTCTATTTGCCACCAAAAGTGAGATAAGAGGAGTGTGTGAGAACCAATCTAGTGTCCTACACTATGTCCTTTTGTGCAAGGACGACACTCCAAAAGCTAACACCTCCCACCGCTCTACCTTTAGTGTTGTCTTCTCTTTTGCAGGAATTCCAAGATGTTTTCCCCGACGAGCTACCTCCGGGACTACCTCCACTATGAGGCATCGAGCACCACATCGACCTCATCCCCCGAGCACCTCTTCCAAACAAAGCTCCCTGCCGCGTCAACCCCGAAGAAACCAAAGAAATACAAAGGCAAGTAAAGCATCTCATAGACCATGAACATGTGCGCGAAAGTTTGAGTCCTTGTGCCGTTCGGTCATTCTTGTGCCAAAAAGAGATGGTAGCTTTCGCATGTGCTCCGATTGTAGACCTATCAATGCTATCACCGTTCGCTATAGGTATCCCATTCCACGCCTTGACGATATGTTTGATGAACTTAGTAGTGCCACTATCTTTTAAAAAATTGATCTTAAAAGTGGTTACTATCAAATCCGCATACAAGAGGGTGATGAATGGAAAACAGCTTTCAAAACAAAGTTTGGTTTGTATGAGTCTATCGGAAGCACCAATGCCTACGGGTCTATCGGAAGCACCGGGTACTTTTATGCGTTTCATGAATTATGTCTTTCGCCCGTACATTGGTGAGTTTGTTGTGCTCTACTTTGATGATATCCTTGTTTATAGCAAATATCTTAAAGATCATGTCACCCATGTCCGAACTGTTTTGCAAACTCTTCTAAAAGAGCATCTCTATGCTAACATGGAAAAGTGCCTTTTTGGCGTTGATAAGCTCGTTTTCTTGGGTTTTGTTGTTTCCTCTAAGGGTGTTCATGTTGATGACTCTAAGATCAATGCTATAAAAACTTGGCCACAACCAACCAACTTGCATCAAGTGCGTAGCTTCCTTGGTCTAGCCGGTTTCTACCGTAGATTTGTGAAGGACTTTAGTACCATTGCTTCACCTTTGCATGCTTTGAGCAAGAAAAATGTGCCTTTTGTTTGGGGACCTTCCCAAGATACCGCTTTGAATGAGCTTAAGAATTTGCTTACTCATGCTCCCGTGCTTGCATTACCCAACATTGACAAACCCTTTGAGATTCATTGTGATGCTAGTGGTAATGGCATAGGAGGTGTGTTAACTCAAGAGAAGCGCCCCATAGCTTATTTTGGTGAGAAACTTTCCGGAACGCAACTCAATTACCCCATCTTCGCCCTCATGAATTCATCATTCATACCGATCATGAAATGCTTAAATACCTTAAGGGTCAAACTAAGTTGAACAAGCGTCATGCTAAATGGAGTGAATTCATTGAGTCTTTTCCTTATGTCATCAAGTACATTAAAGGTAAGGAAAATGTTGTGGCGGACGCTCTTTCCCGCATATGCATGCTTTTTACTCAACTTGAATTGGATGTCATTGGCTTTGAGCACATAAAAGACTTGTATGCGCATGATACTACTTTTGCTATTCCTTATGCCAAGTGTTTGACGCATACCTCTTGGGAACGCTATTACATCAAAGATGGATATCTTATGAGAGCTAACAAACTTTGCATCCCCGAGTCTTCTCTTCATTTGTTGCTTTTGCAGGAATCTCATGGAGGAGGACTAATGGGACATTTTGGACGCGAAAAGACTTTTGCTATGCTCTCCAAGAACTATTATCGGCCTAAGATGTTTCACGACGTCAACCGCTTCACCAACCGATGATCTACATGTCGCAAAGCTAAGTCTAAAGCTCAATCCCATGGCCTTTACATGCCTCTCCCAATTTCATATCAACCACGGGAAGACATTAGCATGGATTTTGTAACAAGATAGATGATGCTTCACATGTTGCCAATATCTTTTGTAGGGAAATACTGCGTCTAGATGGAGTGACAAAGACGATTGTCTCGGACCGCGACGTCAAGTTCCTATGCTACTTTTGGAAGACCCTATGCACCAAGCTCGGAATCAAGATACTCTTCTCCACGGCTTACCATCCTCAAACCGATGGCCAAACGGAGGTGACCAACCACACACTCTCCACTCTACTTCGAGTGCTAATCAAGAAGAACATCAAGGAGTGGGAGGAGTGTCTACCTATCGCCGAGTTCGCCTACAACAGCACAAGACATTCAACTACCGGCAAGTCCCCCTTCGAGGTCGTCTACGGATTCAACCCATTGTCCCCTTTGGACATTCTACCTCTGCCACTACAAGAGCGTATGTGACGCCCCAAGACCGGAGATTTAGATGCCATCCGTGGATTCCGGGTTTCGTCAGGTGTTTTGTTTGCTTGTTGCTTTCCCCTTTGTATCATGTGCCTTGCATCATGTCATCATGTCAATATGCAACCCGTCTTAAAACCCACTAAATAATTTGTATGGATCTTCGATCCATTTAAATCTAGGGAAGAGTGATGTCTCTTTATAACATTATCCTCCTAATATTTATGGAGCTATTATAAATATTTCCATTCTTGTGGAATTACCATGACACACTTGCAAAATATTTCCCCTTGCCTTCGTCCCATGCTTCATCTCCTTCTCCTTCCCTTCTATTTTCCTGTCTTCTGATAGTCCCATTTTTTCCCTTGTCTATTGATGTCCACTCTTTTCCTATAAATTCTAGACCGTGCCAGGACCACCTCCTCCAATTTTCATATCCTTTGGACTTGTTTGGTTGGATTCAAAAATGGCTCAAGTTTGAATCTAATTTAAACTTGAATTATTTTTCTATCTCTAAAATATTGCCAAACCATTTTATTCTATTTGTGCAAAGTTCTGGCGCTCTAAGAATATTTTATTTTCTGAAATATTCTTTCCCTAACCCTCTCTGTATTTTTTTTCTTCTCTTTATTTGTTTTCTTTTCTGTTAAAGCTAATAAGAGAGGAATGCGAGAGAGGAGTTCAGCTTAGGCCTGTCGTAGCCCAGTTGGGCCTCCCCTTCTGCGTCGGCCCACCTAGGCCAACTCCCGCACCGACCCAACTTAAACCCCCACTAACCCTAGCCCGCACAACCTCTCGCTCTCTCTCGTCTTCCCCTCGCACCGCCAAGAGGCAGAGCGCCTGCCTCGCTCGACCCCTCCTCTCGCCCGTACCCCTCGTTCCCCATCTCCATCTCTCCCTCTCGATCTCGCGCGCCTCCCTCTGCAGCGCTAGTCTCCGACCACGCCTCCTCCAGCCACCTTCCATGGCGTCGTTCCCCGCTTCTACCATCCTCCACGCTTAGCAGGAAGACCGCGCCGCCTGTCCCCTTCGTTCAGGTCGGAGCTCACCGGTCGCCTTGTCGCCTCGAGCACCCGCGCCCGCCGCACGCAAGGCCACCGGACCAGCTCATCGGAGCTCTCAACGCCGGCGACCTTCAAGACCTCTTCCCTCACGCCTCTTTTTCCTTCTCTTTCCCTCCTCCACCACTCATCTCTCTTGTTCTCTGTAACCGGAGACCATCTCATGGCCGCCGAACCCCTGCCTCGACTCGGTTCTCACCGGGTACGCCGTCAAACGGCCGGATTAACACCTCCCTCTGTGCCCTGCATCCCGGAGCCAGCCGCCTCAAGCCCTCGTTCACGTCTACGCGAAGTCCAGTGAGGGATCGCCGTACAGTTGACCGCAGCGACCTCCCCTGCTCCTTTTAGTGGACCATGAGGCATGCCCCTCGCAACATTGACCTTTGCACCCACCACGGCCTCCCCTCCTTGCGTGGGTAGCGCCCCTCTCCATGGCCAAGACCGGGACCCCGTGAATGTCAAGTTCCTCCATGACGCCCGAACGACTACATGACGACCCTGGACATGGGATTGCAAAATGCCAAGTACATGGATATGCCAAGTTCCTCTCCGAAACGGGTATGAATATGCCCGGCAATGCGACAAGTACCTCTACCGCCGACCCAGAACATCTACGAAAACGTGTACCACTATCGTCGTCGTGTACCACTACTTCCCTCAATGGCTCGTGAACAACTACTTCCTCTACGAACTGGTCCTCTTTGAAACGCACTCTTCGAAGGTATAACCGCCGAGAACGAACGCCCGTGGACGAATGCATGAGTTGTATGAGATGCATGTTTGGATGTTGTATCCGCCCGTGAACGATAGTTGTTCCTCTTCGTTGCCACGCTGTCGACCCGTGGGAACCCGGTAACCGGGATAACCCCATCTTCTTGCATGACACAATCGCACCCCCTTCCTTTTGCACCGGTATCCCCGTGAGCTACCGGATCACCGGAATGTTGTCGCGGCGTCATTTCCATTTCGTCGCCGTGGTACCCCTTTCTTCCTACCACGGTGACACAAATGCTCTCATCATGCTCATGTCAACTTTTAATAATACTTCCATAAAAACTTGATCATGTCATCTGCATCATGTTAACAACATTAAGATGGTTTAAATTGTTGTTTGCATTAATTTACTAATGCATATGGGGATTTACCGGATTTGTTGTTTGCTATATCCGGCCCCATTTAAATTGTTTAGATAATCCCTTTATGTTTCACCTCTTGACATGCTTAACAACATTTAATATTGTTGGGTACATAACCGAGTGAGAACTAAATAAGTCATGTGGTGTTTCGTCAATATGCAACTCGTTGCATATTGATCTACACTTAATTTGTAGTTTTGTTTGTGCACTTTGCCATGCCATGCATATTTAAACCGGACATGCACCATACTTGGTTGTGCATCATGCCATGTTTATGTGATGGTTGTTTACTACGTTGTGTGCTTCTTTTCGGTGTTGCTTCTTCGGGTTGGTTCCGATTACGTCGCGTTTGTGAGGATCCGTTCGTATATGTCTGTTTGTCTTCTTCATGGACTCGTTCTTCTTCCTTGCGAGATTTCAGGCAAGATGACCATACCCTCGAAATCACTTCTATCTTTGCTTACTAGTTGCTCGCTCTTTTGCTATGCCTATGCTGCGATACCTACCACTTGCTTATCATGCCTCCCATATTGTTAAACCAAACCGCTAACCACATTGTCCTAGCAAACCGTTGTTTGGCTATGTTACCGCTTTGCTCAGCCCCTCTTATAGCATTGTTAGTTGCAGGTGAAGATTGGAGCTTGTTCCATGTTTGGAACATGGATTTTTGGTTGGGATATCACAATATCTCTTATTTAATTAATGCATCTATATACTTGGTAAAGGGTGGAAGGCTTGGCTTTATGCCTGGTGTTTTGTTCCACTCTTGCCGTCCTAGTTTCCGTCATATCGGTGTTATGTTCCTGGATTTTGCGTTCCTTACGCGGTTGGGTTATAATGGGTACCCCTTGACAGTTCACCTTGAATAAAACTCCTCCAGCAAGGCCCAACATTGGTTTTACCATTCGCCACCTAGCCTTTTTTCCCTTGGGAGTCGCGCATCTTGAGGGTCATCTTTATTTTAACCCCCCTGGGCCAGTGCTTCTCTAAGTGTTGGTCCAACTGAGCGATGTCCGGAGCTACCAGGGGCAACTCTGGGCTGGCCCACCCGACGTCTGGCTCATCCGGTGTGCCCTGAGAACGAGATATGTGCAGCTCCTATCGGGATTTGTCGGCACATCTGGGTGGCTTTGCTGGTCTTGTTTTACCATTGTCGAAATGTCTTGTAACCGGGATTCCGAGTCTGATCGGATCTTCCCGCTAGAAGCAATATCCTTCATTGTCCGTGAGAGCTTGTGATGGGCTAAGTTGGGACACCCCTGCAGGGATTTGAACTTTCGAAAGTTGTGCCCGCGGTTATGGGCAGATGGGAATTTGTTAATGTCCGTTGTAGAAAACTTAAAGTTTATCTTAATTAAAACGCATCAACCGCGTGTGTAACCGTGATGGTCTCTTTCCGGCGGAGTCCGGGAAGTGAACACGGTGTTGGAGTAATGCTTGACGTAGGTTGTTCTAGGATCACTTCTTGATCATAGTTGTTCGACCGTGCTTTGCCTTCTCTTCTCGCTCTCTTTTGCGAATATGTTAGCCACCATATATGATAGTCGCTTGCTACAGCTCCACCTCATACCTTTTACCTTACCCATAAGCTTAAATAGTCTTGATCGCGAGGGTGTGAGATTGCTGAGTCCCTGTGACTCACAGATACTTCCAAAACCAGTTTGCAGGTGCCAATGTTACCAAGCAGGTGACGCAACTGAGCTCCGTAGGAGCTCGATGAAGACTTTGTCCGTTGTGTTGTTTCGTTTCAGTTGATCAGTAGTGGAGCCCAGTTGGGACGATCGGGGATCTATGTAGCATTTGGGGTAGTCTTCTTTCATTTTGGTTCTGTAGTCGGACCTTGATTGTATCTGGATGATCTAATGCTTTATTCATGTATTGTGTGAAGTGGCGATATTAAGCCAACTATGTATCTCTTTCCCTTATGTATTACATGGGTTGTGTGAAGATTACCTCACTTGCGACATTGCTTTCAATGCGGTTATGCCTCTAAGTCGTGCTTCGACACATGGGAGATATAGCCGCATCGAGGGTGTTACAAGTTGGTAATCAGAGCCTTCCCCGACCTTAGGAGCCCCCTGCTTGATCAAATCGCTAGCGTTATTGAGTCTGGAAAATGTTTTGAGTCATTTAGGAATTATATATCGGAGAGTTAGGACTTCTTTTTACTCCTCAGTCCCTTCGTCGCTCTGGTAAGGCATCCCGATGTAGAGTTTTGACTCTTCTCTTCTCAAATTTCACTAAAAAAATATTAGGATCACGCGGGTATCTTGGAATCGTTCCGATGGTTTTGTGACGAGAACATTGTTCTTGGTGCCTCCTGACATTTAGGGGTTGTGGCAGTGTCCCGGGGAGTTGAGCTCCGAGGTGTTGTCGTCACAATTTTATCGTTGCAGTTCTGGAATACTTGAGATTAGTTTCGCCGACATCGAAAATCTCTTTTATGCAGTTGTTGGTGAGATAACCTCGATGCCACCCAGTACTGGGGCGGGAGTTCGGGAGTATTGCCATAACTCGTATAACGGATGCTTTTCGAAGGTTGAGGTAAACGATTTCCGAAGGTTTCTTGGTTATGTGTTGAAGGATGGATACAGCTGGATGTAGGATTTGCTAGTTTTGGGTGAGATATTATGCTTCCCCTGTATCCCCAACACCTGATTGCATAACCGGGAAATTTTCGGGAGTTTATAAGCGGGAATTCAAGTAGCTCCTAGGATATCTTTCCGACAGATGTATGATATGAAATTGGGGTTCGACTTCTAGTGGTCCGCCTATCCACGGTTGGTTTTACAGTGGTCTCGTTATGTCTTAAAGAGTCCTTGGCTATGCCGACTCGGGGACGCTTCATATGTCATGTGCACTGCCTTGTACATGATGATGCTGTACGATCGAGCCTGTGTAGGCCCCACCACGAAAACTTCGGACGAAATCTCTATCATATGTTTGTTCCGGCTTATTCTGCAAGACAATCCTTTGTTTTTGTTTTGAGTTGTGGTATTTGAGTTGCTTCGAAGTCAAATGTTGATTCCATACCTTCGCCAAGCGGTGTTCCCATACTCTTATGCGAATACTAATCCTTCTCGATCATCGAGTTTGTCATGTCAATCCTTTTTACCGGTGTGTTTCTCTTCAAGTAGATCCGAACATTTCAACATCCGCAAGATCAAGCATCAGTTCTTCTCAACGGTGTTTGTTTCATCCGCCTCCAAGTTGCTTTTGTTTTTCCTGCCCACCCACCCTTTTTCTTCAAGGACTAAGATTTCTTTATCAAGTATCTATCTTATGATTATGAAGTCTCTCCATTCTTTTCCGTCAACGTTCTTACCCGGTGGTTCTCTTGAAGATGCTCTACTAGTTCATTAGTCTTCATTCTTTTTCTTCTTTGGTGGATTTAATTCAAGCTTTGTTGATCACATCCTTTTCCTCGTTTCAAATGTGTTCTTATGCCGGTGCACCTCTTAATCTTCCCCGCTTGCTATTCTATTGTTCCGGAGTGCTCAAGATATCTCAAAAGGCTCGTCTTGTCATTCAAGATCCGTTCAACCTATTTCAGGGTTGTTATCTCATTCAAGCCATTTAATTCAGCCGGCGCTATCTCTCTTTTCAAGAAATCATTTCAACGGTGTATCTTGTGAGTGGGCCCTAACCCACAGGTCTTTTCCCAGGATCTTACCTGACTCTTCTTATTTTTCTGGAGTTATTCTCAAATTCATTTTAAAGTTTGACGTAAGAATGAATTGTCCTCAGTCTTATGTCGTTCTCCAAGATTTTTCAAATTCTTCTAGTCGTTGGTTCAACTTTTCCATTCTTCATCATGGAGTATCTCAACAACTCTTGTTGGTGTTTCGGATCGTCATTATCAACATTTGAAGACCGAAGAAGATTTTTCTCTCAATCTTGCTCCTTTCTCTTCAAAATTCATGGTTCTAGCTTGCTTCCATCCTCTCATAATTGTTTTCGATTGTCAGAATTCTTTTCACCCATCCGAATTCAAGAGTCTTCTCAATTTGATTATCCGGAGTCCAACAATTCAGGTTTATTCATTCTCAGCTTTCAGTTATCATTCTCCAATCTTACTGGTGCATCGATCAAATATCCTCTAATTAGCTCGTGTTCTCTTCGTTCTCTGGTATCTAAATTATGTTTAGTATTTTCATTCGTTTTCTAATTCTTCCCGGCGTTTCTTTATCTTTTCTTCATTCATTTTCAATTCTACCGGTGGTTCGTTCAAGAGTTCTCTTCCTTGGTTATCATATCAATTTATTCGTTGCTTCAATTCCTACTGGTGGTTCGTTGAAGACCTTCTCAACGTTGTGCTATATCTATCTTAATCCTTTCTACGAGAATAAGTGGTGTGCCAAATCCATTGTTTGTCATCAATTTAATTGGTGAAGGATAAGCATGATGTAATTCTTATTCTTGTTTCATCGAGTGACCTAAATTATCTTTTTCGGAGGCTCATCAAATTCTTGTTTCCATTTGTTCATCTTTCTTTTCCCGGAGTTACATGTTCTCTCAATTACCTCGTCACGGAGATCCATCTAAATCATTACAAGTTTTCACCTTGCGTTTTCAACTTCTCTTTCCTTCTGTTTGATCATCCTTTTGTTACCGGAGTTCTTCATAAAGGTTCTACATGATGGTTCATCAAGGATTTAATTCCTTCTCGAAGTGTTCATCGAAGATTCTTTTCAGAGGAGCTCAAGTATTCTT